>NC_041395.2:158910190-159210190 GCF_900747795.2 Erpetoichthys calabaricus
AGGAAACCCACGCAGACATGGGGAGAACATGCAAGCTCCACACAGGGAGGACCCGGGAAGCAAACCCAGGTCTCCCAACTGCGAGGCAGCAGCGCTACCCACTGCGCCACCATGCCACCCTTAAGTAACTTTTATTCCACAAATTAAATTTACCTTTAACATTAAAATTTAAGAATTACATCAAATAATACATAGTGAACAGAAATGTATCTGTAATTTTGGATCCCAAATAAACACCATTATTATTATGACATGAAAATCTTTGCATTTCATATGAAGCAGTTAAATTTTAGATTTTTTGACTAAAATGTATATTCTTTGGATCAAAAATTTGCAGATTAAGTAGCATATTTGTCTGCATGTTTTGTGCTTTTAACAAACTAGCACCATTCTTATATCATTTACTAAGATGCATTTTGATATAAGGAGTTTGCATGTTCTCCCCGTGTCTGTGTGGGTTTCCTCCGGGCGCTCCGGTTTCCTCCCACAGTCCAAAGACATGCAGGTTAGGTGGATTGGCGATTCTAAATTGGCCCTAGTGTGTGCTTGGTGTGTGCTTGGTGTTTGTGTGTGTCCTGCGGTGGGTTGGCACCCTGCCCAGGATTGTTTCCTGCCTTGTGCCCTGTGTTGGCTGGGATTGGCTCCAGCAGACCCCCGTGACCCTGTGTTCGGATTCAGCGGGTTGGATAATGGATGGATGGATGGATTTTGATATAAACACATCAATTATTTGTAGAGTTTATTGTTCCAAACAGAGCTTACTCATCTAAATGGAGGCATTAATAATTATAACTGTTTATTCAAAGACAAAAATACTACCAATTTCTAATAATTTTTTAATGCAACACCCAAAACAAATAAAGAACTGATCACAAATATTACAAAAACCAAAATAAAAAGAATCCAGGCATAAACAAACAAATTTGCCCAATAGCTGTAATTATACTGTTCCACACATCATCAGTGATTAAATTCAAACGTAAGCATGTTTAAAAAAATGTTTATGTCATGTTTTTCAACAAAGGATCCTCTTTAAGGTGTACAAAAAAAAAACTCCAACTGCTATATCCATTGACTAACACGAGAAATGCCAGTAGTTACTATATACTGCAGTAGGGAAATGCTAAAACTAAGGCTAGTGGTACACTACACAAATTTCTTTATTATTTGATATACTTTATTAATCCTCACTGGGAAATTGCACCCTTATATTGCACCACTGGAGTAATTGTCAGGTTAAGGGCCTTGGTTAAGGGCCCAACTGAGTAGGATCCCTTCTGGTAGTAATAGGATTTGAACCAGCAACTTTCCAGATACCAGAGCATATCCTCAGCCTCAGAGCCACCACTCTAGTTATTTTCAGTCATATCCTTAATTGACATAATCTTAGGAAACTGTGTACAGTTGTGAAAAACTAAAAGAGCTGAATGAACTGTAAGCTTGAACAATACATTGTTACAGGCATTGCTTATGCTTTTTGTTGTTCAGTTACGATAACAGTTCTGAAGCCAGTGAAAGGTTGCAAGAACTGGGAGCTATGTTTGTGAAAATATGACTTGCAAAATATGTATCTGAAGAAAACTATGTGTCAAACCACATCAAAAGGATGTGAAAAGGACGGACGTTAAGAGAGCTGATAATGAAGACTCAGAGTACTCAAAACACCTGATTCAACAAATATGCCTAACGACACCAGTAGAAGCATGAGGCTACACAGGAAGTTAACATAACTGTCTAATTGGAAATGAAAACATATCCTACCAGAATATATCCACTATAACAACATTAGTTTTAACACGTAGTATATACATATATCACAATCCTTATCGAAACTACATTTGCTGTTGTTATGCCGTATAATGATGCCATAGCCAAAATGACAGAAAGATATCATATTAGACAGAAGCACTTCTCAATGAGTGGGGCCAAGTAGCTGCAATGGTCAACCTGTGTGTCTGTCTCTTCTGTCATCACTCCGATTACAATGTACAAATTAATCATTAATCTTCAAATCTTCTGTTCAGTTTCATTTACTTTGTCCCTGAAACCCTGGCTTTGTAAGTTGCACAAACTGGATGAATTAGGGTAGATTTTTAGGAAGAAGCCCTTTGGGTGTAGCCTTTGCAGTGGCAGATTCCTCTGCTATTCATGGCAAACTTTTTAATGAGTTGTCCCCAGACATTTATTCTTGATTAAGAGTCAGCATCTAGCTCTGTGAGACTAGTTAAAATGTAGTGAATCTGAAATACTTTATCAGTTTTAAAATATGCTGAGAAGTCATGAAGGATTGTGTAATTTAATGACACCTTCAAGGCAATGAGATTCTGCAATTGAGAATATATAGTGACTTAAAGTCATTTAGTGTGATGCCATCCTAAGAAAATAAAACTATTTCTTTATTCTTTCAATCAACCTGTCAACTTTTAAGACTAAATAATGTAAGGTCTTTTACAAAATTCATTTTATACCGGGAGGGAAAAAAGGTAAAAAAATAAATAAATAAATAAAACCATCATGATAACAGTATTTTCTTCATGGGTACTTTTAAAGGAACATACTGTATATTTTTTGTGTAAAGTAGGCAGAGGGTGAGGAGGTACTCATTAGAAGGACAGTCAGGCTGGTTGAGGATAGATGATACAGCATTTCAAATGTTAGTAAACAGTAATGCTGTCAAGAGACACCAGTAAATGAAGTTATCCTAAAGCTTTTCCAAAACAGAAGATATCAATTGTAAACTATTATTGCTTTCAGTCAGTCAGTCATTTTCCAACCCATCCATCCATCCATCCATCCATCCATCCATCCATCCATCCATCCATCCATCCATCCATCCATCCATCCATCCATCCATCCTCTTTCACTTATCCAAGATCAGGTCGTGGGGGCAGCAGCTTCAGCAGAAATGCCCAGACTTCCCTCTCCCTGGCCACTTCTACTAGTTCTTCCGGGGCCAGACATAGTCCCTCCAGCGTGTCCTGGGTCTTTCCCAGGGCCTCTTCCCGGTTAGACGTGCCCGGAACACCTCACCAAGGAGGCGTCCAGGAGGCATCCTGATCAGATGCCCGAGCCACCTCATCTGACTCCTCTCGATGCGGAGAAGCAGTGGCTCTACTCTGAGCTCCTCCCGGCTTGACAGAGCTTTTCACCCTATTTTAAGGGAAAGCCCAGACACTCTGCGGAGGAAACTCATTTCAGCCACTTGTATTCACGATCTCGTTGTTTCGGTCACTACCCATAGCTCATGACCATAGGTGAGGGTAGGAACGTAGATCGACTGGTAAATTGAGAGCTTTGCCTTTTGGCTTAGCTCCTTTTTCACAACGACAGACCGATGCAGAGCCCGCATCACTCCGGACGCAGCTCTGATTCGCCTGTCAATCTCCCGCTCTATTCTTCCCTCACTCGTGAACAAGACCCCGAGATACTTGAACTCCTCCACTTGGGGCAGGATCTCGCTCCCAATCCTGAGAGGGCACGCCACCCTTTTCCGGCTAAGAACCATGGTCTTGGATTTGGAGGTGCTGATTCCCATCCCAGCCGCTTCACATTCGGCTGCGAACCGATCCAGAGAGAGCTGAAGATCACGGCCTGATGAAGCAAACAGGACAACATCATCTGCAAAAAGCAGTGACCTAATCCTGAGCCCACCAAACCGGACCCCCTCAACGCCCTGGCTGCTACTAGAAATTCTGTCCATAAAAGTTATGAACAGAATCGGTGACAAACGACAGCCCTGGTGGAGTCCAACTCTCACCGGAAACGGGTTCGACTTACTGCCGGTAATGCGGACCAAGCTCTGACACTGGTTGTACAGGGACCGAACAGCCCTTTTCAGGGGATCCAGTACCCCATACTCCCAGATCACCCCCCACAGAATTCCCCGGGGGACACGGTCAAACACCTTTTCCAAGTCCACAAAACACATGTAGACTGTTTGGGCAAACTCCCATGCACCCTCCACGATTCTGCCAAGGGTGTAGAGCTGGTCCACTGTTCCGCAACTAGGACGAAAACCACACTGTTCCTCCTGAATCCGACGGACCCCTGAATAGACTTTTCCAGGGAGGCTGAGGAGTGTAATCCCTCTGTAGTTGGAACACCCCTCTGGTCCCCCTTCTTAAAGAGGGGGACCACCACCCCGGTCTGCCAATCCAGAGGCACTGTCCCCATGTCCATGCAATGCTGCAGAGGCGTGTCAACCAAGACAGTCCTACAATATCCACAGCCTAGAGGAACTTCGGGCGTATCTCATCCACCCCCGGGGCCCTGCCACCAAGGAGTTTTTTGACCACCTCTGTGACCTCAGCCTCAGAGATGGGAGAGCCCACCTCCAAGTCCCCAGGCTGTGCTTCCTCATTGGAAGACATGTTAGTGGGATTGAGGAGGTCTTCGAAGTACTCCCCCCACCGACCCACAACGTCCCGAGTTGAGGTCAGCAGCGCACCATCCCCACCATATACAGTGTTGACACTGCACTGCTTCCCCATCCTGAGATGCCGGATGGTGGACCAGAATCTCCTCGAAGTCGTCCAGAAGTTGTTCTCCATGGCCTCCCCAAACTCCACCCACACCCGAGTTTTTGCCTCAGCAACCACCGAAGCCATATATATTTTCCAACCAGCTATATCCTAATACAGGGTCTGCTGGAGCCAATCCCAGCCAGCACAGGGTGCAAGGCAGGAACAAATCCCAGGCAGGGCGCCAGTCCACCGCAGGGCACACACACACACACACACCAAGCACACACTAACCTGCATGTCTTTGGACTGTGGGAGGAAACCGGAGCACCCGGAAGAAACCCACTCAGACACGGGGAAAACATGCAAACTCCACGCAGGGAGGACCCGGGGAGCAAACCCAGGTCTTCTTCCTGCGAGGCAGCAACGCTACCACTGCGCCACCCATTACTGCTTTCAGTGCTAATTAATATTTGTTTAACAAAGATCATCAAATAATATCAGGGGTCTTGAAAGTTAGTCCTGAAGGGCAGTAATGGCTAGAGGTTTGTTCCAATCCTGTTTCTTAACAAGTAATCAGTTACTACTATTGAAGCACTCTTTGCATAAACAACATTTGTATTCATCATTCTGTTTGCCTCGTTTGCCAAGATTTCCCACCCTTAATTGCCGATTTTAGTCTTAAACAGTCATATTCACAGTTTTTAATTGCTCCTTATTAACAGTAAGATGCATTTGACAAAGGGACCAGCAATTCTTCATCTAACTTGTTTCCATCTACACTATTGTGTATTCATTGTGTACTGTCTTGGACAAATAAAATATTTAGAAGGAAACTGAAGAAAAATAGACGAAGGACTGAAAATTACTCAGCTACTTCAAGGTACAGACAATTTGGATGACATCCTTGGAAAGGAATATTGTTATTGGCAAAGATTGATATCTAATTAAACAATTGGGTTGAAAATAAAACCTGCAGCCACTATGGCTCTTCCAGACTGACTTTGCAGACCCCTAATTTAAATGAAGGGAAAGGACTAAGCCAAATTTAAGTTCACTGTAACTGTTTAATTTACAGAAAAGGGGATACCTATTGGTGCTTTAAAAATAGTTAAAAATAATTAAAACTTCAATTGGAAGTTTGTTTTGAATCATTTTCAAAAAGTGTATTCTATAAATTCTATACTTGTGCAGCAAGCTTATAGTTATAAGTTAAAACTAAATAAGGAATAATATGTGGACAGGATGGTGGTCTAAATACTCAACAAACCAAGTTTTGTTAAAATACTTAGATTTAAAGCAAAGGATCCCTTCAGATGCCTTAGTCTGGGTGGAGACCATCTTTAAAATCCAAACATTGTTTCAACTACTTACAAACAGTTGATTTTAGATGCATTCCAAGTTTTAAGCAGAATCTGAAAGAATGTAGCCTACTATAAATAACATCTTCTTGGTAGAATGTTGGTAAGGGCCCTGATACAACTACTGTTTGACATCTTAGTTTTGTTTTTAGCTTCTTGCAAAGGTCCTTGTTAATCATTCCATTACTGAACACAAATGTCATTAGGACTGAATGCAGTATCAGTATGGAAAATTTTACTGTTTGCAATTTTATAAAATTGGCATTAATGGTAGATTTTTTTGCACCAGGAAAACATTTTAAGTGTTCTGCTGTTTTTTTCTCAGCTGGAAATTCAGACATTTGAAACTGTTTGTTATCCAATAACTATTTTCAGTATCAACACATCTCATCCTGTATTGTTGATCTTCAAAGATAATACTAGTCATCTATCTCTGTTATTTTCTATCTAACATAGTGTTTTAGCCCTGAAGTGTTCCTTTCATCACTCTTAAAAATGCTGTTTTTTAATGGCTCTATATGGTTCTTTACGGTTCTTTACTTGATTGCGTGGTTTCTCATAGAATTATTGTTTGACACAGCACCATTTCATTCTGAGATGGATTCTTTGCATATGAAGCTGATTTTTGTGATTTCAAAAACTTCCTCTGATGTAGAAAAAAAAGAAATCTTTAATGAATAGTAGGCTAACTAGCAGGACAGTAACAGATTAAGAAAACCTGAAATTAGTCTGTGTTAACATTACATATTCAGCAAGTCTTTTCAAAATCATCACCCATTGGTAATTCATAAATCTGTTTCCATTTATTCATGGTTATTTACTGTATGGAGCCTGTTACAGAACTAAATAAATAAGTGGATCATTCTGGAACCTTCATGTCGATAGGTCTTTTGCGAACCAAAAATGGTTCCCCTATGGCTTAAGAACGGCTCTGGCTTTTACTTTCAAGAGTAATGATGAAACTTTTACTCAGCAATTCGTTATGTTTCTTTGTGTCAGATTTGTTTGTTTGAGGTTTATCAGTAACTTCAATTGTTAGCACAATAAATAAAATTAACAGTTTTAAATGACTTGGTACAAAGATCAAGGAGTCCATTACTGCTAAATGCGTTTCAGTTTTCAATTCAGTGCTCAGCTTTGAATTGTTTTGGGAAGGGCTAACTTCAAAAGGATTTAATTTATATAATGTTATTTATATTATATAATTTTAATTTATAAATGAATCTGAATTCATGTTGCAGCCATTTTCAGCCCTACCTCACTTTTATTTAAACTAGTATTCCCAGATGTTATATGCTTTCTTGAATAAAAGTGGTACTCTACTGGAAAAAAAGTCAAACAATCTAATCCAGTGGTCCAAAAAGATTCAATCCAAAAAGATGTCCAAACCACAGTCTTTACTTGTGCTTTCCTTCCTTTTTGGCAAATCAGCATTTGGTCAAAAGGGAACTTAATTATCAGGCCATCCAGATGTCCATATAGCAAATATTAAATAAATAATTAAATAAACCATTAGCACAAAATAGCTATTCTCACCTTCTAAAAATAAGATATTGCTGGTTAATAATGCAGCCTTTATTTGAGACTCTCTACTTTTCATTACTGTAGTATGCTTTCTAAGTGACAAGCAATGCAACACTTCACACTCACCAGCTACTATGGCCATACAATATCTTGAATATCTTCTCTCACATTCTCCTTTCACTGCAAGCTTAAGTCTGAAAAACCAGATACTGGACAATCCAGGCTCTCACTTGTCTCATAGTTTCCAACTATATAATTAAATATATATATATATTGCCCACTTGTGATAATAGGTCTGTGGAGAAGATAGATTTCCAAATAAATAATTGGGTCTTGGAGTGTGCAGGCTCTGAACGGGTGCAGGTGTGTGCATACAGCTGCCACTCCTAGGTTGATTGGGGTCCTTGGCTGATCGCACATTTACATGTAAATGAGAGCAGGTCAGTCAGGTGTTTCATTCACACTTCTGAGTGGGTGGAAGATATCACCTATACCCAATATATATGGGAGTATATGGGAAGCATGCACAGCATGCACAGCACAGAGAATCAGATGTGAACAAAAAAGGAAGAAAAGAAAACACAAAGACATTGAGGTTAAAGAAAAGCAATGGAGAGAAGGGCAGGAACAGAACAGAGACTGATGCAATATGTGAGTGGAAGCTGGCGGACAGGAAAGTGAGCCCTGTGAGCAGAGTGTGTGACTGAACATTTTTGGATCAGGAATGACCAAATGCTTTGGGGGACTCCCACTGAAGCCAATGGACTGTGGTGTTCATGGAGCAAGGAGCAAAGCTCAGCACAGTGAACACCGACGGACCAGTAATAGGGACCTGAGCAAGATTAAGGGTTGTCTGTGCCTTCTGGTGGGCATCTCCTTGTGCTGAGGAATCTGTAAAGGGTAAACTGAGGAGGTGTCAGATTTAAGAGAGAAGCACAGAGGCTTGTAGTTTTTAGAGAAATATGTTTACCCTTGATTTTAATGCAATTATTTATTTGGACATTTTAAACTCCACTTTATGGCCCCAGGTTTTATATTGATTATGTATTAACTCTTTCAATCACTGCACTGTTCAGCACTGAACATTTTACACCAGTCCCTTGCTGACTGTGTGTGTCCTCATTTGCCTGGCTCATCTTGGTTTTTGACTATTGACAGTTCTGGAATTAAGAGGCTCCCCGCATGCAACCAGGGAGTGTGGAGCTAACCCAGACCATCATACCACTAGATACACCCATAAAGAAGTATGCCAGAATTGCTAAATTGCTTTGAATCGTTCAGTCTTTCTAAACAAAAAACAAATCCAAAAAAAAAAAATGTGAATGGTGATGTGGAGCATCTTGCCATTTTTATTGTCATTGTTTAATCCTCTTTCTCACTTTTCAATGAAAAACAGACTCTCGTTAAAGTCAAAAATAATAAAGAGACACTTTCCTAATTATATCTCCCCATGGATCTAATGTGTATTCTAATATGTAATTAAAGTTTCTCATTACTGTGATATCTCCATGTAAAGTTATTTATTGGCTCTTCTGCTAGAATATGGAGTCAGTCTATAACACACTGACAGTGTTGTGTCAATATATTTGATTTCTGTTGTATTCCAAATATTCCCACTGATATTTTGCTCATTTTCCTTATAAATTGACCTGATAAATAAACTTGCTTTCATGTGTATACTCACCTTCACTGTTTTTTGTTCATGCCTGTCCGTTCTAAATAATATGTATCTGTTTACTTTATACACATCCTTCTCTTGATGTAAAGACAGACAGCAATAAATCAAGCTATTTTTGGTCTAATCATATGTTTTCTTTCTTTTATATACTAATTAATATTACTGTGTTTCACATTCTTTAAGTAAACCTGACCTGTCATATGCTATCTAACCACTACCTTCATCCTTGAATTATAGAAATTATTAGGTGTTTCAACCTTTATACTGACAAAGTTTTTTACACTTTTTTATTAACACTGCTATAATTACAACGTTCCCCCAACACACATTTTACAAGTTTACATGTTTACACTTTTTACTGTTTACAAGTCAGAAACTTTTTTAAAAAGAATCTGAATAACTCCACTAAACCCCTGTCTATGATTTGAAAATATTTCAGCTAGTCATGATAAGAGTATCAGTAGTATTTCCAATTTTACTGATTAATACTTACTTACATTTTTTAGCTGATCCATTACTTGGCCTTAGGTTGTGGGTCACAGTATGTTCACCCAGAGGTTTGGGTCTCTAGCAGATGTTATCCAATGTTAATGATTCAATGTAAGGTGAGGCTGGTGGTGTGTAATGAATGGAGGGCTTTCAAGATTCTCTCAGAAATGGCCTGATGCCTCCATGACAGCATCAGACCAGGTTGGCCACAGGGCCTATTCATGTTGCAGGGCAGCCATTCTAAAACTGCCTTGGTCAAGCTGTTGTTAGTGCAGTTCATAATGTGACTGGCCCATTAATGATTGGAATTCTCTGCATAGGTGATGGAGTCTGCTAGTAGACACTTCTTCCTTATATCAGTGTTTAGGCCTTCTGCATTTTGCCAACTGATAGTATATCCTATCAGATGGCAGTCCAGTCCACAGTGGATGGTATGGAGCATCTTGTACTGTGCCATTGTTTGCATAGGACTCACTTGCATGGTAGAGTGTAAGGATTACAGCAGTGTTGAAGATGGTTGCCGATAGTGTGGGGTTCTTCTTCTTTAGCACATCTGTTGATCTCTCCATCAAGATCATTGAGCATCATGAGACGTCATCTGAGGTAGATGGAGTCTTTGGTAACTATATTGTTGTCATTGTACCGTTTCATGGGATTGGTATCAGTGAACTGGTTCCTCATCGTTTGCATCTTGAAATAGTTGATGTGCATTCCTTGAAGGGAGTTTGGCTGGATGAGCTGGGAGAGCATTATTGAGAGTTCTTTAGATGCCCTAGTGATAAGAGCAATGTCATCAGTGAAACATATCAATTAACATGACTGACAATCTTAGCAATTGCTGGGGAAGAAACCTCTTTATCAATACCTAAGGCAAAGAGTGGAATACAATTATTCATAACATTCATTCTTCATCAATCTGTGTAAAACTTGTTGTACTTGTACTTTGGAGACACCGCTCCAGACTAAAATTATCTTAAACATATCAGAGGTTGCCATATAGCTCTAGTCTAACTGAGTATATACATTTTGGGACTGTTTTACATTAAATTTTTTTCAGCAAAGGCTTCTGCTTATGTATTATATAGCTTTGGATTTACCGTTGTTCCAGATCCTGTTACAACAGTGTGTAGGGTAACAGTGGATAGGATTATACTAAAATGTACATTTCCCATGATTTTCCACATTTCACTGTTGGTGCATCAACTAATCTTGCTCAGGTGGAAGAATCCTAATGCACGCTACATAGCTGTATCAAAAAACAATCTTATAAAACCCAATACTCAAAAAATCCATTTTTCTTTGTGTGGAACAGTGCAGAGCTTCCTTAAAATCTGATATGAATTCATTAATGGCATTCAAAAATATGTCTGTTGGACTCCTACCATCTTGGCCTAATTCCTTTATTTATAATCAATATGAGGATGTATAATAGAATGGATTTTTCCTTACTAATTAGCTCTCCAAGTAGGGTAATGGTTGGGATTTTAGTGTTGTTAAAGGTTAATGAAACCTAACTGTTTCTGTAATTTACTGGATTTGTTGTATTTTGCTCGGACTGATTTCTCATCTTTTGCTAATAGCAACGTGTGTTTAATTGTTGCATTATACTTCATAAATTGTAATACATATATCTGGGAAAAATAATATTTTGTTATAAAAAGAAAAGCCTTCAGTCAGCCTGCACAATCACCTTCATGTTACTGCTTGATGCCTTTGGTTACATGTGTTCCAACAGGTGCCCTAATGCTCAAAATGCTGGTTGTTTTTTTCCCACGTTAATGTATGACCCATGTTTTAAAACTTATGATCTTCTCAGTTATACATGGAAAAGTACATATCACAGAGATAATTAGTGAGAAGAAAAGTTCTGGAAGTTCTGCCCTAAGAATTACAGCTAGCTCTTTAAAATTGTCTTGCAGATCTGGCATCCATCTATTACTGCTGTAATTTACTTTGAAATCGACAGTGACAGCTGAAACCACCCAACTTCATATCAGTAACTTATCCACTCACTCTTGTATACTCTAGCGGTACTCCATAAATCAGTATGTTAATGTTAAGAGACAAAGTGATGCGCACTTATTATATATCGCTGAAATAAATGGACCACGCAATCTAGTCAGTTCTTCCTTAACTTTATTCACTCCTCCTCTTTACCTTTTCCTTTCCTCCTCCACCCGTTTCCTCACAGCGACCTCTACCTCCTGACTGATTACATCAATATCCCATAGCACTATAGGCTGTTGCTTAATAACCAGCCTTTCTAATTGAGTAGAGACGCTAACAGTTTGTATGATAGCAGTGCAATGAAAGAACACTACTAAAAATGATGCCACACAAATTATGTTACATTTATTTGGCCTTTTGTTATGAATCTTAATCCAGATTTACACATTTTTAAATATTACTATTAATTTGCTAATTTTGTCATTAATCTTACTCCATTAACATGTTTTTGCTTAAAAATGTACTTTTACACTTCACTCTTATGTTACTGTGTACACTCTGCGAGATCTCAGCCTTCAGTGATTGTATGTCTCTTACAGTTATAAATCATGTTCACATGAAGTCACACAAGCCTTGCCAAGTTTGCAACTCTGAAAGTCTAGTAGGTAGACAGACACCATAAACAAACACCATTCACCAAAAAATGCACAACTATTGATCCTCAGTAGACAAAAAAATAGCAAGAATAATTTTCTTAATAAAAGATGTATTATAAAGTGATACATAACTCCTCACTTGTGGTAAAAAAGGCCAATACTATATAGTAGAGCAAAAAACACATTTCTAGGCAAATAGAACCTTCCCATTTTACATATCTATATGAACCTATCAGGAAATGAAAGTTATTTCCAATTCATCTTAGTTTGCTCCACTAAGTAAACAGGAGTGTTATGGTAAAAATGCTGCTGTGTGATTCTTGGCATAGGAAATAAAGTCTAACACTTTCTCTACTAACCTGTCTGTTCCAGGCCAGCATATGTAACTATTTATATGTACAAAATGTTAAATTGTAAAATATACAGCATTACAAAGACAAAACAAAAACTTTAAATATGCAAGCAAGCTTGATAATGGACCATACCTTACAACATAAGATGACTTAGTAATTTTGAAAATGTAATTTTCCTTAATATATTTGTATGTGCCATCACCCACACCGGTGGGTTACCTGAAATAAGAAGAGATATAGTATTTATATCTAAAATTTAATTTAATGTTTTATTTCATTCCAGTACTTGTTGCCAGTGTTACTGCTTCAGCAAAGAATGTACAGAATTTACTTTAACTTGTTTGTCTCACATAATTATTCGTACTTTTGTTGATGTGTTTAATTTTTTTAGTAAATGTAGTAACTTTGGATTTAATATACTGGCACAATCCAGTTGCCAACCAAGCATGATCAAACTAACACAGAGTTAATAGTTTCAAGTTATTATATATTAAACCATCTAGAACATGCAGAGATGTTGTGATATCAAAACATATTTTTGAGATTTCAGGTGGGCTTTTTGTTTTCTGTCAGGCTTCCTATCATCACTGCCCCCTGACGCTGTTTTGAAAATTTCTTTATTGAATATATTTTTTGGAACATTTTTAAATTTTAAGTTCATCAAGTTTAAAGTTACATTCTAAACCAACAATATAATATAACTCCATTTCTCTTTTTGGGTTGTATTTGAGTTCAAAGCCAGCATATTTTATATTGCAATACTGCCTAGAGAAAATTTTCTGGTGTTTAAAATGAAAAAGATTGTTTAGATACTTTTCTTAGTCATTTGCAAATGGACACTAATATTTACTGTATAGAATTTGAATTCTTCTCTGTAGTTTTTAAGAATTTTTGTTATATTAGATCATTTTTTCTGTTCATCTGTTAGGGATATTTTGAAAGCTTATGGTTTAATAAATATGATTATATGTGTGGTTAGTATAAATAATTTAGTTTAAGAAAAATACACCATAAATATGTTTGTAGTCTAATTTTAACTGTGTCCCACCGCCTTTTTGGAGCTTTAGCATTTTTAGTTGGTTGCTAGGACAGCTGAACTACTACTAAGGCCTCCTCCCAGAGCAATTATGCACTACATTACAAATGTTCTACTATAAAATTCAGTGCAGTACTCAAGTCTTTTGTCTACAGTTGTTGACAGAAACATTGAACAACCTTAGTCTTATGCTCTTATTACCTGGTTTTCTGGTTAACAATTCACAGTTTACCACTTCATGATCTGGTTTTGTTTTGACCCCTTGGTTTTGATGATAATTTCAAAATTTTGCTAACAATGCTGACAGTTTAGCTCTCTGCTTTTGGACTTTTAAATATCCACTCACATTGAAATTTCTTATGGTTGCTCGTAATCTACATTACTAACAGGCAATTCAGAAATGTTGTCTGGAACTAAAAAAGGAAGTGGACCCAGTTTATGCAGAAGTCCAGTTGGGCCAATTTCAGTACTCAAAACTAAATGTGGGTAGTATCAAAGATGCAGTCAGAAGCAGGGAGAAATGTGGGGGTACCTCCCCAATGACCTTGTTTGATTATGTAAAAATAAAAAGGTACAAATGGATGCTTAAGCACATAAAAACATTGACTTAAGGTCAGTCTTGCAGGCTTTCTCACTCACTGCTCTCTTTCTCTCTGGTACGTGGGTCTGGCTCCTAGTGGAATCAGGTCCAGGTCTTCTTAAAAATGTTACTTTTCTGGGCTGCAAGTTAATACAGGTATGGCAGAAGGGGTGGTACTTGTTACGGAAGTTAGAGGCAGGTGAGAGTGCCCTCACTGGGTATCTTCTTTGGACTGTGGAGACAGGACAGGATACCATTAGTGACAGGAGCCCCCTCTCATCCCAGAGTGGTATTGCTTACCTGAGTCAAGTTTGTGTGGGACTCGTGGACATGCATATATGACACAGCATGACAATAGTCATTTGAGAACACTGAATTCACAAGTCAGGTTTTCCTGCATATAATGTGTGATGAACTAATTTTGAACAGAAAGTAAAGACAGTCAAGAGTGTAAAGTTGCAGAGTAAAAACCTGCACTGCAACATTTACTGCTATGTCATGGAAATGCAAGGTTCTTCCTAATTAGGAACACAGGGTTGAAGCTTATTAGAATAAACAGAAAATCTAAAATGGGTATACTGTACAAAGCAATCCAAAATAAAAAAAGGTTTTGGTTTATTTACGGTACTTATTTATTTATCATTTAAATTGAACTATTGATTGTAAATGATAAAAAGAGTTTGAGGGGATAGCTCAAACCACCTTAATGAAAAGATGTTACATTTTAAAATGATGGAAGAAAATGAGAAAAAAAATCCTGGAAAAGCAGTAGATGTTCTATTCTTTGTATACTTCTCCCAAATTACCACATAACATTCAGTTTTTGAGCTGGGTATTGTATTGCACTAGATGGTATAAGCAGACAATTTTCAGTTTTAATAACCAGTCATGCAGTATTAAACACTTGCAAAAACAGGTTCAGGTTAGCAATCTTTTGTGCTATCATCTCTGAGAACAATGTCCTCAGATAACTTGCTTTTGCTGAGAGAACATCCATCCATTTTCCAACCTGCTGAATCCGAACACAGGGTCACAGGGGTCTGCTGGAGCCAATCCCAGCCAACACAGGGCACAAGGCAGGAACCAATCCCAGGCAGGGTGTCAGCCCACCGCAGGACACACACAAACACACCCACCCACACGCCAAGCATACACTAGGGCCAATTTAGAATCGCCAATCCACCTAACCAGCATGTCTTTGGACTGTGGGAGGAAACCCACGCAGACATGGGGAGAACATGCAAACTTCATGCAGGAAGGACCTGGGAAGTGAACCCAGGTCCCCAGGTCTCCCAACTGCGAGGCAATAGCGCTACCCACTGCGCCACCATGCCGCCCGCTGAGAGAACACTCATAGGTAATTTGCTTAGTGTATAGGCATGTGCCAGTTGTTTACTTAGTCAACTCATTACTTTGTGCTAACAACATTAACCTCTAGCGGAGCAAGTTTAACAACACAATCTTACAGCATGACTTAAGTGAAGTAGGCCCCCAAGCAAACCCATATGATCAAAACAGATCATGTTGTGTCAAGTGTAAAATATTTTACAGACATTATAGCAAGTGCCTTCCTTGTCTATTTTCTTATGGTCTCTTATAACAAAAATATGTTTTAGAACCAAAACAAATAATAGATTATTGCATACCTAAATCTCACACTCAAATACCACTACTGACACTGTGTGACCATGAGCAAGACACTTGACCTTCCTGTGCTCCAATTGGAAAACCAAAAAGAAATGAAACCAGTTGTATCATAAATGTTGTAAGTCACCTTGGACAAAGGCATCATTTAAATAAGTAAATATAAATGTAAATGTAAAGCTCCTTGGGCAGCAATTACAGCTTTGAGTTTTCTTGGTTAAGTCTCTACAAGCTTGTTATCCTTCCGACAAGTTTTCTCATCTCAGCTGTCATGTTAGACTGACCATTAGATTCTTGTATGGTTTTCTCAGTTTCTAAACACTTGAAATAGTCCTGGTGGTTCTAAACTTCACCATTATTGAGGTAACTGTGCCCCTAAGAAACTGAAAGCTTTAGAAATGGTTTTATACTATTGCCCTGATCTATCCCTTGCCACAATTTGATTGAAGAGGTCTACAGAGAGGTCTTTGGACTTTATGGCTTGTTCAGTCACCTGACATGCAGTATGAATTGTGGAACCTTATATTCACCAGAATATGTCTTCCTAAACTAAGTTCAATCAATTGACTTTTCCACAGGTGGACTCCAATCAAATTACTGACACATTTCAAGCATAATAAAAACAATCTGGCTATACCTGAATATATTTTGAAGTGCCTCAGCAAAGGGTCTGAATACTTATGTAAATGAGACATTTCAGTTTTTGATTTTTAATAAATGTACATAGCTTTCTGAAAACATGTATTCACTTTGTCATTATAGGTTATTGAGTGTGGGTTGAAAGACAAAAATTGCAAATTTTTCCATTTGGCTAGCAGCCATACCACATGCACTTCAGAACAGGTAATCCATCTGAAGCTACACGTGTTTGGGCATGGTCAGTACTTGGATGGGAGTTTATTTACGAAAAACATGGACTACTACTAGAAGAGGTGTGGGTGAGGCCATCAAGGGGTGGATCTGAATGTGGATCCCAAAGCAACAGTGCAGCAATGGGTACACTGCTCTGTAAAAATAGTGCTGCCCTTTGGATGAGATGTAAAACTGACTCTCTGTGGTCACAAAAGATCCCTGGGCATCCTTCCTAAACAGTAGGGTGTACCCTGATGTCCAGACTAAATTCCCCACCATCTCCTAATCATCCCCTTCACTAACTAACTATCACTCTCACCACTTCACCACCTAAAAGCTAATGTGTGATGAGTGTACTGCCACAAAATGGCTACTACTGCATCATTCAAGTTGATGCGGCACATTGGCGGAGTTGAAGTGGATCCCCACCGTCTATGTAAAGTGCTTTGAGTTGTGTGAAAAGCGCTGATGTAATGTCTTCTTCTTCATTTAAAATTAAATCTACCACACAATGAAGTGTCAAGAAAGTGAAGGGGTCTGAATGCTTTCTTAATTCATAATATATATATATACATATATATATATATATATATATATATATATATATATATATATATATATATATATATATATATATACTGTATATATATATGTGTGTGTGTGTATATATATACACACATATATATACTGTATATATATATACAGTATATATATATATATATATATATATATGTATATGCTGAAATAATTAAGGGAACACTTAAATCACACATCAGATCTTGATGAATGAAATATTAAAGTTGAAAATCTTTACTGAGTAATATTGTGTATTTCATTGAGAACAAAATGATGCAACACCTGTCAATGGAATTCAAAATCACCAACTCATTGAGGGCTGGATTCAACATCACACCAAAAATCAAAGTCAAAAATTGAAAGCTCAGTCTGATCCAATTTGTGTGAATTTCATCACGGCAACTCATAATGCTACTGAGTATTGTGTATGGCTCCCTCATGCCTGTATGCACTCCTGACAACATCTGGGCATGCTCCTGATCAGACGTGGATGGTGTTCTGGGGGATCTCCTCCCACACCTGGATCAGGGCTTCACTGAGCACTTGGACACTCTGTAGTGGTACATGGTGGCATCGGATACATAACTTCCCAGAGGTTCTCAGTTGGATTCAGGTCTGGGAAATATGCAGGCCAGTCAATGGCATCAATGCCTTCATTATCCAGGTGCTGCCTGTACACTCTGGCCACATGAGGCCGGGCATTGTCCTGCACCAGGAGGAACCCAGGGCTCATTGCACCAGCATAAAGTCTGACAACTGCTCTGAAGATTTTATCCCGGTACATAACAGCAGTCAGGGTACCGTAGCCTAGCACATGGAGGTTTGTGCATCCCTGCAAGGTATGCTTCCCCACACAATCACTGACCAACTACCAAACCAGTCATGCTGAATGATGTTGCAGGCTGCATAACATTCACCATGGCACCTCCAGACTCTTTAATGTCTTTGACATGTGCTCAGTGTAAATCTTGTTTGAAGAGAATGGGGCACTAATGGTGGAGCTGTCAATTGTGTATTCTCCGGCAAATGCCAATAGGGCTGTGAGCACAGGTCCCACTAAAGGATGTTGGGCCCTCATGCCACCCTCATGGAATCTCTCTCTGACAGTTATGTCAGAAACGTGCACACCAGTCGCCAGTTGGAGGTCATTTTGTAGGGTTCTGGCAGTGCTCCTCCTGTTCCTCTTGGACAAAGGAGCAGATACTGGTCCAATTGCTGGGATGATGCCCTTCTACGTCCCTGTTTAGCTCTCCTTGTGTAACAGCCCATCTCCTGGTATCTCCTCCATGCTCTTGAGACTGAGCTAAGAGTCACAGCAAACCTTCTTGTGATGGCATGTATGAATAGAGTAGTATAGAAACAGATGTGCCATCCTGGAGTAGCTGGACAACGAGTGTAACCTCATACTCATACTCATTCAACCAGTATGGCGTCATACACCCAGTATTGACAAGGACACTAGCAAAATGCAAAACTACAGAAGAATCAGTCAGGAAGGATAAAGAGGGAGCAATTGTTTGTGGCAACCACCTGCAAAACCATTCCCTTTTTGGGGGTTGTCTTGCAATTGACTTTCCAGTGCACCTGTTGTCACTTTCATTTGCAGCAAAGCACGTGAAGTTGATTAACAATTGCTTCTGCTTCCTAAATGGATAGGTTGATATCCCTGAAGCTTAATCGACTTGGTGTGATGATTAAGTGTTCCCTTAATTTTTTGAGCAGTATATATATGTATATATTGGGTTGGACTGTCATTGGCTACTTCATTTAATGATGGAGTTGAGTGTGTATGGTTCCTAAGGTAGCCTTTGAATTATGACGTTTTCCATGTTTTTGTTCCGACTTATACCAGACTGAAAACGGTGAGGCAGGAGGATGGGCTTGTGGTGACATTTGCATCTTCTTTGCTGATGGTAAAAGAGGAAAATAGTTAAGCTCTTTTACATCCTTCTCTCCACTTACCCTTTAAATTGAGACAATCCATACCTTCACATGTGGCAGTAAACACACGCACACACACTTAGTCCTGAGCAGGGTCACGGTGGGCTAGAACCTAACCCAGCAAGCACCTGGTACAGGGCAGGAACAATTTCGGGACCCATTGTAGGGTAAACATATACACACACCACACACACTATACGGCCAAGTTAGTATTGGCCTGCATGTATTTGGACTGTGGAAGGAAACTGAAGCCCCGGAAGAAAACCCACACAGACATGGGTAGAACATGCAAACTTCAAAACCCCTTGCATTGAGGACCCAGGACATGAACCCTGATCTTTTTACTGCGAGGCAGCAGTGTTACCACTGTGCTGCCTCTGTGTGCATGTTATATATATATCTTGATGTTTTCTGTTCAAGTGCATCTTTGTACTTGAGTAATCCTGCAACCAAAATCACTGATATCACTAAAGTTGTTATGTAATCCTTGAAAGTAATTTCCACTTAAATACTTAAATATTTGTAAATCTATTATATAAAATGTATAATGAAATTTGCAGATATGATCTACATTGTTTTACTTTTTATATTTATTTGTGCAGAAACATTTCTAGTTTTTCTTAAATTTGATTAAGAGAATTTGATTCAACATGTAATATATACTTGATCCTTTAGGACCTCTGTAACTGTCTACTACACTGAAACCAATATTAATTTTTCAAAATGAGCAAAATGTTTTGTGGTCTTTAAGTACAGGCTTATATTTATCAGTGTTATTAAGTTTTTTAAAAATACTTATTTTCTATGTTTGTACTATATACTTAGTAATATAGAGTTTTCATTTTAGAATGTTAAAATTTTAGTATACTTTTCTGCACAAGTGCATCTATTTTAACTCATGTACTGCACTGCAAATAAATATGTTTACTTTTTTAACATCTTCAGGCTAATTAATGAGGTGAAAGGGTTTTTCACTTTGCCTTTCTATTCTTCTCATTAGCTACTCTAAGATACATAAAACTTAAACCAGCCTTACTAATGTTGCTATCAATGTAATGAAACACAATAAAGACTTAAGGTTCTAAGTAGGAACTTCGTTTTCATTAAGCAAGCTGCCCGATAATTAGTCGTGCACCATAAATCAAGTCCGCAATTCTCCCTCAGGTTTCTTAATTGAAAATGATTGTTGTTCTCCTCTATTGTTGAATGTACAGCACGTCTGATTGTGATAGATGCTGAATCTTGCATAAACAGTTTGAAACAGTCAAGCCGTGATAAATCTTTGCCCTTAGGGACTTGTAATGATAGCTAAGAAGTGTATTTCTTCTTTTAGGATCCAAATTTTAACTATTGATGACTTTCTGAACCCTGAGAAGTCCTCTTTTATCTATTTCTCAACTACCGCAATGGATTAAAAGAATGAAATAAAGTTGTTGTGTACTTGCCAAACAAAGGAATGAAAAAAAACAAAAAAAAACCATAAGGATAAAATGTAAAGTGAGGTTTAAATTCCTAGAGATGTCTTTTTTCTCTTTATTTTATTTTTGCTTTTTATTTCTGTGATGTATTTTACAAGATTAATTATAGCACTAGAGGGAAAAAAACACACTCAAAGTGATATTTCAAATTCGTATACACACCAGTATCTGACGAGAATACTTTCATTCAGAGCCCATATCATCTCTATAGTTATCAGTGGGCACCTGTCCTTCCATGTGTAAAAGTGATCAGTAAAGTCTTGATTGGGACCACAGTACAAAGTGCTGGGGAAAGCGTTAGGAATTTCAGTATGCAAGAACATTAAAACTATGAGAGGAGGAAGACAACACCTGGCAATGTGTATGTAACATAGTAAATGAACTACAATAAGCATGCAGAAGTATTCTTTTTGCAATTATATGATTGTATGTAGCAGCTTTCACTCATTATCTATCTATCTATCTATCTATCTATCTATCTATCTATCTATCTATCTATCTATCTATCTATCATATAGTGCCTTTCTTTATCTATCTATCTATCTATCTATCTATCTATCTATCTATCTATCTATCTATCTATCTATCTATCTATCTATCTATCTATCATTAGCTCATCACTGTCTATCTACATATCTGAGAATTAATTTAAATGTTATATGATAATAATGGATATCTGTTGTTTGTGAATTAAAATTGATTCATTAAAAAAACTTTTTTTCTTTGTTAAAATATGTTTTTAAAGTTTATTTACATTATATTTTAAACCTTGTATGTTAATTTATAAATTACAATATTTATAAAAATTATTCTTATTTATAAATTATTATTCTTAAAAATTGAAGTAAGTTGTATGTTAATTTTAAAAACAATTCAGTGTGAAGCTGTAAGTGTACTATACTTACAGTAATTGCAAACAAATTATTTTGTCAAAAAATAAATAGATGCCAAGTGATTATACTGTTTTTTATTGGCATTTCATAAAAAGCAATGGACGAAAATCCATAATTTGAATGTTTACTCATTTTGTTTACTTGGTGTCCGTGCAATATTCAGAAATTGTATAATTTTACATTTGCTTCACTTCATAACAAACTTTAGCACATAAGTAAACAGAAAATGCCTTTCTTGTAAAATGTTTGCATTTTTTTGTTGCTTTAAAGGTTCATTATGTTTAATATTAATAATTATTATTATTACTTTAAATTTGTATATTAACTTTATATTAAAAATAAAATCGTTTTGTAAATGATTAAAAAACTGTAGCTAAATATGCAAATAAGATTAACTGTAATAGAATAGAACAGTAAAAGAAGTAATAGAATATTAATATTATTTATTTTTGTTAAGACAGCAGAAGGAAATTTAATTGTTTAATATCAACAGATTTTACTCTTGCCTTAAGAAAAAATAAGGAGCAGATTCTCCCAGAGGAGATAAAAATAGCAGTGTATATCTGTTCCTCTTCTCTGTGTACTTAAAGTTTGGACACCCAGTGGGGTGTATTCTTCAAAGCAAGTGGAAAATTCTAAAAACAACTGTTAAGGGTTTAAAATAATGAATGATTCCATTAAAGATAACCAGGCTAAAATGTAGAATGTAGTATTTCCTTTTGTCTGATGTGAACTAAACTTTGTGCTTATTAATACATATTGGCCTTGCTTAATTAATAAGGATTAAGACGACATACTTCATATAATTCAGTTTAGAATTTTAATTACTTAATGTCATTTACACCCATAATTTGAACAAAATACCTGGTTAAAACATGACACATAGTGTTAAATCTCCAAATGTGTATTGGAATAAATACTGCTTAAAAGGTAATATTTGCTAAGAATGTTTAATAATTGACATAAAAAAAACAAACTTCATATTTAAGTTTCAGATCTTTACACACATATATATTATAGTAGCAAAGGTTTTCCAGATGAAAATTATAATTTGTCATAAGAATGTGAACAAGTTATTTAAAAATGTAAATATCTTAAACTAAAACAAAGGAGTGGGTTAGACAGCACCAGGAAGAAAAGAAAATTGTTGCATCCTGAAATGCATGGCATTTAACTAAACAGCTGGTGGGAGATTAAAATGATCTAGGTGGTTAAAGAAGGTCAGAAGTCAAATGACATAAAGATGGTGTGCAATAAATTGCTGGGACATGGAGGTGCCTTTTTTTGCTTTGGTCAATGATTATACTGTATGGTAAATGCCCCAAGGGTTTTTAGTTATGTTGGGCCGGACAACTCCTCAGCAGCGTTGCGAGAAAAGTAGTATCTGTAGTAAATTATTAGAAAGCATAACCATTGATAAGGTCATCAACTATTGTTTTCAGCCTTACTGATGCTGCATTGTAACCAACGCATTCGTTTTAAAGCAAAGTGCCAAATCAAGGCATAAGCTGCAAATAAAACACAAATGTCATATAATATCAGCTTGATTGGGTCCTTTATTTTGTATTGTGATGAGTGATGATCATAATATTGCATATTTATCCTTTGAACTGAAAACGACAAGGCTTTCGGCTCTTTCTAGTTGATTCTTCCACAGTGATGATTTCCGAATATTATTTTAAATGAAAGTAGCAATCCGAATTTTTAAAATTTTTTAACTGAAACTCACATGCTAACTAACGTCTTCGTATTTCATGAAATACAGGCTTCTAAAACGAGAGTAGCAGTGTTTAAACTTTTAAAATAGTTGCTAACGCAGTACCATCATAACCCCACCACTACTCCACGGCACTCTCTCTCTCACTCCTTCTCACTCCCTCATCCAAGCCCACACACACAACCCAAACACGCATACATGCAAGCACAATGCGCCGTCTAAACAAGAAAACGGATGTATTCGCAAATCTGTGCAGAAGCACTGAAAATGTACTTATTATGAAAATGGTTCTGAATTAAACGCCTTACAAAATCAAATGAACAAACTATAATATAATGTGTCGATTCGGCACGTATTAACATTTGTTTATTCAAGGCAGTGTAATTGTCGCTCTTTCTCATGAAAGATTTGCCTAGTGCATTTAGAAAAGATTAACAGTTAATTCAGATCAAAGAGGGACCCTGCTGTACGATCTTACGAGAATGTCACTCATTCCTATCATGCCTCATTTGCACAAGATTTTCATGTAATATGAGCCATTGTTTTGAGTGCGACGATTTGACACAAAGAGAGGGGCATCTCCGTGTCCTTGATTTTGATCTTAGGATGGGGTTATCTGGGCTCCATAGAAGTTGCCAATCACCGAGCTCTGGGGTTGCAGATATTGCTCTGCCGCCGCTTGTTTCAAGTGGGAAAGGTAGCTTCTTATGAGGCTTTCATACTGCCCTCTTGTGTTTATTTTCCACATTTTTTAGGTAATGAAGTCATTTTACTTTCTTGCGCTGTAGTTTAATGACTGTTCTCCGTTAATTTATTAACTTGTTAAAAATTTGGGAAACAGGCCCAAAACTAAGGCATTCCCCGATGAAGACGGTGCGAATGACTGAATGTCCGTTATCTAAATGTTTCATACAATTTCTTATTTTATAATAGTGACTGTATTTATAATTTTTTGCGTTTTTTTTAATAACTTCGTACACCGAATTGTAATTTTAAAGGTCAGCAACACTATCAACATTATCAAAAAAGAGGAAGACGAATAAAAAATAAATGCGGTGAATAGTAAGAAACCGTGCCGTCCTTCCTGTGTTACTACAGGAACGCATATTGAGAAACTTTATAGTAATTGTAAAGCTATATTTTTTGCAAACTAATTTGATATTTAGTAGTATATTTGTAATTTTACCCCTCTTCCCATTTTTTCTTTGGAACCGTAACATTAAAATCATCTATTTACTGGTGCACCAAGACACGTAATTTTCGGTTTTATTTAAGCTATTACATATGACCTGAGAAAAGCACGATACGTCAAAACGTTTTAAGATCTATTTAAACTGAACGCTCAAGAGATTTCTAAATCGTTTCTATTTCCCCATATTTAAATAAGTATTTTTGACGCTCCAAGAGAATTTAAAATTTATATAATTTTTCTGATGTTAATGCTTGTAATATGTGTTTTGCTTAATATGTCTTGCATTTTATTTTCAGATTCACGAGTGTCTGCGATCTTTTACCCCCAGTGTCACTTCCATCCAGCGTATTAGCTCTCTGGGATCAACTTAATGAACAGTTAACTGCCATTCGGAGCGGTGCACTAACGGGGGGCAAACGATCTTTGTCAGCCTCAGCCGATCGGTGTCCTTGTTTACAGTACTAAGAGCAGGAGAAAATGCGGCAGAATTTTTCGGGGCCACTTAATTTCATAATTTGTATTACTGTCGAATGACCTCGTTATTTAATTGTTTTTCTTTGAATAATGCAAACGTATTTACAGATTTAAAATGCGGCAGATTGTAACTTTCATGTAATCGATTATTTATAAGTGAAATAAGTGTGTAGTGATTATTAATGAAGTTATAATTGAGTCTTTAGATTGGTATATGTTATACACATATACACATACACAAACACACACACACACATTTAAGTCCATCTACTTTACACTAAATCAAAAAGATTGATAATCATCTCGAGTTCCACACAGATACCGCGAGCAAAAGTAAAAAGAAGCCCTTCTCTAATTTATTGACTAGCCCAGTTAAAAGCCCGAACTCCTTGTTAGCACCGAATGAGGTGTTCAATCAAGGTAGTGGGAATTGAAAGTACCAGGACACCGTTTTTGAGTGGTGATTACAAGGGCAAGAGTGCGACCCTGCAGGAAGCCGAGGAAACCTTCGAGCTTGCATTTTGTAAATCAGTCTTAATGATTACGGCAACCACAAGCAAAGCATCAATCCGTCTGTAAAGGTATACTTTGCTATGTCTTTAGTATTTTAATTTTGACCATCAGAAAAAGAGACAGATACTAAAAGATAAAATCATTAAATAACCTGATTTTTAAACGACAGGTTAAAAAAAAAAGTGTACGGCCCTATATAAAATATACAGTACAGATGGAGCTTTTTAAGAACATTAACAAATGGGTACCGCTTTACAGAAACGGAAAAGGTAACTGAGTTTGGTTTCAGGAATCCAACTTCACGCTACTTAATATATCTGATAACTGACAAAAAATGAAGAACATTTTACAAAACGATTGATTTATCCGGTATTCTGATAAAAATAAGCGATTTACAAATTATGACATACGCACATTTTTACCAAAACATTATTACTGAAACAGTTTTGCCGAAATATATTATGGTTTTCGATTGACAACCTACTTTAAATTAAGTATATACAAATATATATAAAACTATTTGTTGTACCTATAAAATATCGCTATTTAAAACTATGTACCCGTAATTACTGAATTAAATTATAAGTTCAGAAAAGAAATTGTACCCAGTACACCGAACATTAACTAAAGTAGTTTATAGGTGAACTTTGGTGCCGCAACCGCAAACTCACTACTTGTAAAAGTTCACGATTCCTTTGAGGGTGTACGAACATTTGACCTGGGGCTTTAGTTCTCCGTTGTTATTACCGTAAGTTAACACACACACACAAATAAAAACAACAAAATACGCCAAATGTCATTCGTGCACGCATTCTCATTTCTTGGCATTTGTGTTGGCTTTACAGCTATTCATTCAGTTTACCTTTTCTAAACGAGTTTCTGAGGTTAATATATTCATTTTACTTACATGTCAACTTTTAAACGAAGTCTACAGTATGATTTTTAAAGTACGTGCCAAAACTGCCGTTAACAAGAGCCTCCGGAGCGTGCCCTTGTTCCTGTTTGGGGCTCTCCCACGAGGACGCGCACGGCTCGAGGTGCGGAGTCTGCTGCGAGCTGCGCGTGGACGTGCCGAGCCGACCTGTCTTGTGCTACCTTTCAATAACATGGCAAATCCCGCTGCTGCTAACTGCGGCATGAAAGCATCCACGCAGGTGAGGGAAAGGAATGGGGCTGAAAAGAGACCTGCGAATGCATCTCATAAAGTAACACCCAGTCACTCATAATAAATATACAACTGCAGGCTACATTTCAAAATTAGAAGGCGAGGAGCTTTATCTGTTATTTCTGGAAATGACAAAACAATAACACGAAAAATGATATTTTACCCTATCCATTCTCTCATCAACTAAACAAAAATTGCACTGAGAAGAACCCCACTGTTTTGGTTGTTTTGTTTTACCCCAAAACGGAGTACACTCCTTACAATGTTTAAAATGTGTGCGTCTTAATTTAATTTGATTACAGACTTAACTCCGCCAGGATGACTACTCAGGGTTTCCCATACTGTATGCAAAATCTGATCTATTGCTATATTCTAGCGGGGCAGGAAAATTGTGTCGATTCATCTCAGCGGAATGCTCCGGGTAATCGGATTCTAAGACAAATAAGTTGTCTGCAAGAGACAGTTCTTTAAATGAAACATCCTCTTGTTATTAACATCTGGATGTGGTCTTACAACCAAAGGCAAACTGCTAACGGGGCAGGCTTCTGTTTTTTTGAAGAGTTCCCAGCACTTCCCTGAGGGGAGGAGGCAATACACTTAATATACCTATGAACATAAAATAAAACCTTGTCACAACATACCATGTTCAAAAGACACAATATTTCAAAGTTAAGAAAGTGTGGTTCAGAAATTGTGCCCCCGAGTTTTTTTTTTTCTTCTTCTTTAGTCCTGATGTAAATTTATTTCTAAACACGTGACATATTTTGTATGAACAGCAGGGTTTGAAACCAACTCGCACAGAACTTGGCGAAATATGAAAAGTAACTGTCTCTAGTAAAGAATAATTATCTGATGGGATCAGTAAAATGTTAAATTGCCTCAACATTGTAAAATGTCAAAAAATAAATGAACCAGATGTGACACTTATTCACTTTCAGAATGTTAGTCAAAAGTTAAATGAGCTTGATTTTCAGAATAGGTTAGAATTTGTACTCCATTTTTAATAAATGTCAATTTATTTTCATTAGATATTTTCTCTTTTAGCTGAACTATTTAGTTATTTTAGTGTTTAGTATACATTTGATAGGGTTCCACAATGTATGGTTTCAATGAGTATCAAGAGTTTTTTCAGTTGTCTAATTCTGTTTGTAGAAACCTGGTAGGCTAACACTCTGTGCCGTTAGTGTTATTGGGTCCAACTCCATCAGGTGACATGGGCAACTTGGAATTCTTCAGAGAAATTTTTAAAAATGCCATCCTACAGTGTTAGGTGGGATTTATCTTACACCATTCCCAAGTTTTTAACATTACAAGAAATGTCTGTCAAAAGTGGAGGTACCACAGAATCAGTCAGCTTTTATTTATACTTTATTATTGTTAACGTTTATAATAAGATATACATTACACTGCAACCCAGAAACACACATGAACATAACCAAAAATCATCTCTCATAAAATGATGATTGATACCTGTGCATAACAGAATTGACCAGGTTTTAAAATACTGCAAAAGTAAAACCAGAAAAATTACCTTTGGTGACTAAAAATATTTTTTAAATAGTCCAGTGAGTTATATCCTTGTTTTAATACATTCTGTGTTTATTTACTTAGTTGATTTATAGTAGACTAAAGGGCTTCGGGGCATACCATTTCAAAGTCAAGGTGAAACATATACAGTATATACTTTTTCCTACAATCCAAACACTAATGCATATTTCCAAATATTGAAAGAATGATATATTTAAGCTTCAACAAAAAATAATTTATTTCCCCTAAGCATTATCCAAGTTATTGTTTTTAACAAAATAGGATATGTTTTGTAAAATGACTTTGCCCTAAGATTCTGGAATTTGGTTATGGAAAGTGTGCAGAAACCCTCAGCTCTATGACAGTGAATCAGAACTATTGTTGATCTTCTGGATGCTTAAACTAAAACAAAAGAGTAACTTTATTTATTTATTTGAAAATCAGTGGACAGACACATCCTTTTAAGATTAAAGTATCCATCCAATTAATCATCTAACACCCACTTAAGTCCACAGCCAGTAGGTTTTTCTCTGGCAACACTGGCCACACTACAGGGTCAGACTTGAATGGAGCACCAGTCCATCACAAGCCATACTCATTCCTTCCAGGAAATTTGCACCTATGCCTTTGGGAAGTGGGGGAAAACTGGAGTGCTTGTGAAATCCTATACAGACTGCATGTGGATTTGCTTAATTATTATTTATATCTCCATTTAACTAAGCAACCAATGTTACTGTATGTTGCATTATAATTATACAAACTTATGAAATTCATTGTATTTTTTAACCTAAACCAATTATAACATATATTTTAAAAAGGCGAACTTTTAAAATTTAGTGTTATGTGTTTGTTAAAAGGCAGAATGATTAATTAAAAAAAAATAAGTATTTAAAATCTACACATTATTAACATAAACCATTAAGGTTTCTCCCATGCATTCTACACATGTTCTTTCCTATTTATCATCACAATAATAGCTTCTTTAAGACACACGTTCTTTGGGTTTGACTTTACGTTATGAACTTTATGCAGATGAACTAAAGATTTTCAAAGTAAGTCTACATATTTTTAAAAGGAAGAATTTAATACATTTTTACCATACACAATTCCTTCCTCAACTACCAAAGAGAATATCTGCTGAGAAAATAATTACACTTTTGAAATTCATTGGATAGGTCATCCAATGCTGAAAAGTAAATATAAAAACAATATGAAAGACACGTGCGTATGCACTATACTTTTTTTACAAATACACACAAATTTTAGGCTTTATGAGCATAACTGTGAAATATATTTAAAAAGTAATCCACATTGTGTGGTTTTTGAAGAAAAGCTTTTTGATGCTCCGAACAGCTTTCAACAGATGCATTTCACTGCTTAAGGTTTACAAGGATTTAATTTTCTGTTCAACTTGGCTTACTTACAGAAATTCCATTTTCAATATTCTTTTCAACAGTATCGGAAATAATACTTTGGATAAAATACCTTATAAGCAATATAAGGAATTGGTTGACTGCCATGAGATGAAAGGAAACTATTGCAGCATCTAAAACATCAATATATTTTTAAATGTGTGTCTTTAAATTGCAAGACAGCTGCTATTCTATTAAGCCTATTTCACTGTAACGACAAAGCTACCAGGATATTGTATTCAGAATTTATGACCAATTATAGCAGCGCAAAGCTGAACTTAACAAGCCATATGCTTCTTGATTGTTTTGCAAAAATAATAAAAATGAATGCAGTAGTGAGAGCAGAAATCCATCGCGATGTCGCCAAAGGATCTCTTTACCCAATATCAGTTATAAGCTTAATATAATATTGTGGACTTAATAATGATATATTTCAGGCTTCCGGCAGTATTCCATTTTGTGTTAATAAATTGTTTTCAGATGTGTTAAAGGATGTTTTATTATTTTAGAAAGGCAGCTAAGAAACATGAATATGGTGGTCTTTTCATCACTGCTCGCCATATTCCATTTCTAGACATGGCATTTGTCAGTATGGCAGGAAGTATTAAACCAGTGAAAGACAGTTATTAACTTTCCTAAAGTATATGCCTGCACACTTTATACCTCATAAGCCATGGGAAAAATTCACTTGGCATTTTCACTGTGGCAACTGTGCTGTTGTTCATAATTTGATGGAAAATTGATTAATCGCACATTTAACTCAATGCACGATCCTCTGCACTGTAATAAATTATGGTCATTAATCAATAAGTACAAAGTAATTCCAGGAGTCTGGAGACATGCTGGTTTCTAATAGAAAAAGTTGCGCTTAGGCCTTTTCGCTACTGTCCACTTTATCTGAGGTAGTTTGCACCTGCTTCAATCCAATTAGTCGATGTAATTAATGAGCTTGAAGACTATTTAGATTTTGCTACATTGTTCAATTTAAGCATTAAAATTTAATCCGAGGCAATTTAAAAACACACAAGCCAATTTAAAATTTGTTTATACTTAAAATGGTGGCATTTTCAAGGCATTAGGTCAAGTACTGGACGGTCACTGCTTAAACTGCAAGCCTAAAAATCTAGGTATTGAAAAATAATTTTTAAATTGAATTTATTCCAGTTCAGTATAATGGGGTTGATGAATACTTGTTTATGTAAATAATGTAATTAAAATTTTACACTGTTATTTGATTAAATACCTGCTTAAGTACACCTGGCTGTTTTCTGTGCTTAATAAACACAGTAGTCTTTCTAGGTACAATAAGACAGTGGAAAACACGAGCAAATTGTAAAATTATGGATTCTGTTTTTTTTTTCTTCAATATAATATTACTTTGCAGATGGTACTTATAGTACACATTTAACAATTTATGCTTTTCAAATAGTAGTTCAGAGTAACATTTTTCAGAAGTGCTCTCTGACAATATTAAAACAAAAGTAAGAAATCTGTAATTGTACTTCTGATGGCTTCTCTAATTAATTTAATTATAAAATACATTTTATTTTGAGTAAAAATACTTTTAAAAAGCAAAAGTGTGGTATATTACCTGTTGCTCCAGCCACCCATGTGGTAAAGTTATTTTTGATACATTTACACCCAGAAAATATAACATGTTTGCTGTTTTTATGTAAGACAGCATAAAAATTTAAAAGCATAATTTGAAGAGAATAAAGCATCCAAGCAAATACTCAATGATTCATTGTGCAATCTTCTCCTCTTTTCATTTGTTGTTTTTGCTTTATTTTTTTTTTCTTCTGTAAAGGGCCTTGTGGTGTTGCTTGCTAGGAAATACTTATTAAGAGTTAGTGTTTTTCTGAATGAGTAAGGCACATGTAAATCCTTATAAAATTAAATTTCTGTTTATTCTGTTGTATTCATTACTGGGCTAAGGGATCCTGTATCACTGGGCTTAAATCAGCAACCAACTCTTAACAAGGTGCCACTCCACTGCAGGGTACACTTGTACACACTGAGCACCAGGGGAAATTCACACAAGAGAGAAAATGTAAACTCTATACAGGAGGTAAGAGGGTCAGATATAAAACTAAAGTCCCCGGAGCTGCAAGGTAGCAATGTCAACCACTGCACCACCATGCTGCCCGCTGCACATATGTCCTCACAGGTGGCGCAGTGGTAGTGCTGCTGCTTTGCAGTTAGGAGACTGTGGAAGATTGTGGGTTCACTTCCTGGTTCCTCCCTGTGTGGATAGTGCTTTGAGTACTGAGAAAAGCGCTATATAAATGTAATGAATTATTATATGTCATACATTTATAATCAATCATTTTAGAGGTTGCAGTGCTTCATCAAAACACTTGCATTTACTATATACATTGGGTTTTTTTTATAAATTAGTATTAATAGTGTTATGTCCATTTGTAAGAACAGTCCCATCCATACCACTGTGTTGGTGTCACTTGATGTAATGACTAATAATTGATATTTTACTCCAAACCATCATATTAAAAATTATGTGCTATAGAAAAGTCACCTATGCAGTCAACTAATACTTCACCTAAGATAACATAAACTTTTAAATTCTTCTTAATTCATTTTAGTTTCACAGGAGAGAAAAGTTTATTGCGACAGTAATAACCCTGGCATACACTGAAATTTGCAGTCATGCAGGGACAATTCGGACTCACAAATTAACCAAACACACAAGACTCTGGGGATGTGAGAGGAAAACTGACAAGGGAAGAACATGCACATTTGACAGAGATAATAAGCAGGTATACTGAATCCATGAGGCAGCATCACTAACCATGACAACATTCCAACTCACTACATACACAATGCTATACAACTTTGTATGCTTCTCTGAGAAAATAATCTCATATGTCTGCAATAATATTAAGAGTATGTAAATATTGTGACATGGGTGACACAATGACACCGTTCTTACGTCTGTACTTTCACCTGATGTTTTTCTCAAGAGTGTATACTGGTTTTCCTCCTACATCTCAGACATATTCAGGTTAGACTGACATGTAACTTTTATTGTGTCATTGAGTGTCTGTACAAGTGTGCCCTACAAGAATGGCACCCTTTCTTGGTTCGGTTCCTGCTCTTGCAACACAAAAGTTAGATAAGGTGACTTCAGAAATAAATTTGGCTACTAATGAATTTTTGCATGAGAGAGATTATCCAAAATACTATAAAGGTTTCAGCTCTTCATTGTACATAATACAATGAAAAGTACTTCAAACTTGTAAGATGTTAGACACATATCTACTCATAATGTTTTTAAAATATGCAAACATGTTATATCTAGTGAAAAAGTTATCATGTGTATACACGATCATTCTACAATCAATTAACCAGCCAATAAAGAAGTCTTAATCTAACGTAGTGCCTTTCACATTGAGCTCCAATAGAAGATGCCTTATGAGTCCAACAATTTATTTATTTTTTTCCAAGTAGTATTCCAGTTGATGTAGAGGCAATTTGCAGCCATATGCAGATGAGAGCCAGATGGCAGTCTGTCACGGTACACACATAGACACTTTCACAGAAGCAGTTTAACATTGACAGTCAAGCTCACAGCATACTGTATCTGTAAACGAAGGACGATAAACATATAGTTGTTTAAACACATCATGTGTTTATAAAAATACAAATTAATTTTGTATTAGTATAACAGCAATTAAATTTATTATCTAAATTTGCTCAAGAAACAATTTTCTAAACAGCTTCATTTATCCATCAAATGGCAGCAAGAAAGCTATAAGGTTATTCGTGCAACATGAAGTGTAAGGTAGGGACCAACAGGCTGCCAGATCAATAAAATTTAAATACATTTTTTTTACTAATAAATATTATGGCTTTCAGTATACTGCTGTTCTTTTAGTTTTTAATAATATACTAATTTTAGTTTTTTGTGTTGGTAAAGGACCCTGTGTCTAAAGCAGGTAAATCTTATATAAGTTAAAAATGAAAATGTGTATATCTAAATAGCATAATAAATTATTCTTTTTGGGCGAAATGAGACAATATCAAAAGCATGAAGGGTTAGAGAGTGTACACTTATTCTACCTGAGAATCACTTTGCCCATTTAATACCTTCCTGGCTGTCATTGTGGTTGAACTTCAGTTCTGGTGATTAATGGAGTGCTGTGGGGCACAGCTAGAAGCTAAAGTCTCAATTATGAAAAAGCAGTAACTAGTTCAGTGTGCTGAAGCTTTTAATCTTCTGACAGCTGTGAAAAATAGCAATATTTCTAATCATGCTTTAATAATTTATCTTTAATTTATTGGCATCCTCAACCTACTATTCAGTTCTGTCTTGTTTTTACCTCTTCTTGAAGATTTTCAGGCATTTTCACAACTGCCAACACTCTTTTGCAGTGTATTAAAAAGAACACTGACTTAATTTTATTTCCTCATTTTAGAAATTAATGTCTAATTAATACTAACTCAAATTGACTAACTTTTGTTGAATGTTTGATTAAATAGATTTTGCAAAAGTGACACATGCTTTAAAATATTTATGAATTACATATGCAAGACACAAGTCTTTTTTGTGTTTGTCTTATTTTTGAGATACCAAATACAAGTCAATCAAATGTTATTTTATAGTGAACTCAGTCACATGGTATTTTAAAAATCAATTTTAATTTTGTAGTGCTTTTCAATAAATATCTTACCCAAAAGCTTTTAACCAAGCAACTCACCAAACAAATGAATTAATTAATGTAGCTTTTGGAATGAGGAAATGGATGCTGATTCCAAAATAAAAAATAAAAAAAAAAAGATCTTATCTAAGGAGATCATCTAACTTTCCATTTTAGGCAAAGGCATCATATGATGAGTTTACCTCGCATGCTCATACTAAATATTTGATATTGTATGTTGTCACCTCTGAACAGTTTTCAAATATCTCCCCAACCTGTCTTTTGAGGAAATATTGAGCTCATTTGGCATCCATCAATTTTGTATCATCATATTGAGTAAATTGCGATCTTTAAGTGAAAAGGGTTCCTCGAATGATATTTTTCAAATATGTGTACAGTACTTTTTAAAATCATTGTATTATATGTGTTTGTACCCATTTCAGTGTTATAAGAAACACTTTAGTGATCATTTATAATTTTGCTCAGAAATCTTTCAGAAAGAAAAGCAACTGTATTCCTTTTGAATGCTTCTTTTAACCATGATAGTGACACCATTGAGGTTGCTGCATATAAAATACAAACTGTGCTTATACTATCAATGATTTCTTCACAGTAACATTTATGTATCAAAACATTAATTGCAATGTAGGTTAGGTGCTGTCAGTATGTTAAATTGTTAATTTCTTAATTCCATAAGAACAGAACATTTTACTGCATATTAGTGAAACTTGTAGCAAAGAACAAATGTTTCCATAAGCAGTTTACCTCTCCAACTCTTTTTTGTTGCCAATGAATGCTTCATTTCACTGTAAAATGGTATCTAAAATTAGACTGCAAGTAAAAGATATAATATGAATAGAATTCTTCAAAATCTATTTAAAAAGTGGATGAAAGAAAAATTTAAGAACAAAAATCATTAATAAATCTACTTAAATGCAACTAACATTTAGTAGCTAAATGACAGTGCAAAATAAAAAAATAACCTGATATCTCTTGACTCTCTGTTATCTTTTTCATGGGAACAACCTACTTGCATGTGACTTTTTGTATTAATGGGGCACTTTTGCAACAGTTAGTTTTGAAGCTCTTTGTGTAATCAACCTTGGTAATTTCTTGTTTTGTTGGCTACCATGTGCATTATCACCCCTGTTTGGTTGCCTCTAGATTACTCCTCTTGGTTTGAAGGTTTATTCCTATCGTTTGTGAACCTTGACTTTAACTAGATTCAACCACATCTACATGTTTATCCTTGAAATCTCTTTCACCATTATTTATATAGTATAAGCCGATTTCTATCTGCTTCTATATGCCTCTGTCGGGCATATTCAACATTAATGTTTCCAATGTGCCATCGATTGGAAAGTATTTAGTGGAAGTAGTAATTTATTTTTTATTCTAACAGATGGCACACCACAACCATTAGAACTCCTAATGCCATATAAGCAAAATAATCTATTATAATAAAAAAATCCTGTGACAAGACGAGACGTGTTAGCCTGGGACGAGACGTCACTTTTTCAGAGAGATACCGGGGCCGGAAATAAAAGACAAAGAGTAGATGACAAAGTAGAACGTCGTAAAGAATTCAAAAATGTTGGCGTGATACACATGCAGAGCAGGTTAGAGATAATGAAAGTAGTAAAATTTGAAAGTCTCAAAAAATGATAGTAAAGATTGCATTAGCAGAAACAAATGGAAATTATTACTTGGTGAAATAACAGAACAGCGAAAAGAGATCAAATATATTATTCAGATTTAAACTTTAAGTCGGAGACTTGTAGATTGTCTAATTTGTGTTGCCATCACAGAAAAGTAGTGTTTCTTCCCACTGAAGAGGCGTATTCCTGAGAATTAAAAGATTTGTTGTTTGTTTTTTTCTCTGCGTTTTTTCCCCAGTTGATTCTAGGGTTCGTCAGGGGTGTGTTCTTGCTGTTCAATGCTTGTATGAACTGGGTGTTGGGCAAGGTCGTAGGGTCCAGCGGCTGTGGGGCATCTGTTGGTGAAGAAAGATTCACAGATCTTGACTTTTCTGACGATGCTGTGATCTTCGCAGAGTCAATGGAGGCTCTGATCGGGGTACTCGAGAGACTGAGTGAGGAGTCTGAGTGTTTGAGCTTGTGAGTGTCCTGGATAAAAACCAAGATCCAGGACTTTAATGACCTTTTGGGCACAGCCATCAGTAGTGTGTCTGTTTGCGGAGAGAGTGTTGACCTTGTTGAGAGGTTTACTTACCTTGGCAGTGACATTCATATCTCTGGTGACTCTTCCTGTGAAGCTAGTAGATGGATTGGGAGAGCATGGGGGGTCATGAGGTTGCTGGAAAGGGGTGTGTGGTGCTACCGATATCTATGAAAAAGGACGAAGCAGGGGCGGCCTTAGGCATGTGCATGCTGTGCACCTGCACATGGCCGCCAAATCCCAGGGGCCGCCACACCAGTATATATTGAATATAAAACAGAACGAAAAAATAACGACACAGCTGACAGCAATGTGGCCGAAAAACATTATGTTTCTTGTTAATTAGTACGCTGTATTTACTAATGTCGCTAGAGTCGGAGCAGTAAACTATATGTAGTATTATAACATTCTGCCGTAATGAGAATATCATGGGTCGCCACTTGGTTTTCAAGTTACGGACACGCTTATATAGAAGCGAAGCTAGTGCAAGTGGGCGAGTCGTCTTACAAGTTAATGTTTCACCTAGTTTTAATAAAGTATTAGTGTTAGCGCAATAGTGAATATCTGGTCGGATAGGGGAAACTATACATTTGCATACCCATTCTAAGCAAAATGAAGAGATTTCGAGTACACAAATCTGGTTATTCAAAATGAAAGAGAAAGGCGGCTCAGGAGGCTTTCATTGCGTCACAGGAAGGAGCAATCCTGAACTTTATCACCCAAGGGAAACCTAAAGATGGAGAATCCTCCGGCCAGAGTACTGCTGATACGCGAAGTGAAACAGGCGTTGATGACCATAATCAAGAACAAAAAAGTGATGATATCCATGAACAGAATGATACCCATGAGGAAACCAACGAAAATGAACAAGGTGACTCTGAAATTAATACGGACTTGCTGCAATTACCAACTCAGGATGAGGATTATTACAAAAGAGCCTCAGACAGAGAAACTGAAACATCATTCACCGGTCCCTCAACATCTGGCATTCTGAATGAGGTTCAGATGGACGATGCTGACATTGAAAAGTTAAACGCTTGTGTCATGAGTACGAGGCGGCTATGCAGTGTCCGCAACAGACGTGGCCATCCGCCATGCATAAGTTACCATATTGACTTTGGCAGGCGAAGGGGCCACCGATTCTTTCTCTGCCCAGGGCTGCCACCAGCCTAGAGCCACCCCTGGACGAAGGTCCAAGTCTTTAGAGTCCTGGTGCTTCCTGTCTTACTATATGGTTGTGAGACAAGAACGCTATCCAGTGACCTGAGATGAAGACTGGACTCCTTTGGTACTGTGTCTCTCCAGAAAATCCTTGGGTACCATTGGTTTGACTTTGTGTCGAATGAGCGGTTGCTCATGGAGTCCCGAATAGGCACATTACCTGCATTGTGAGGGAGCGTCAGTTACAGCACTACGGCCAGGTGGTGCATTTCTCCGAGGGTGATCTGGTTCATAAGATCCTCATTGTTGGAAGTCCATGTGGCTGGACCAGGCCAAGGGGTCACACACGTAACACCTGGCTGCAGCAGATAAAGGGTCATTTCTGGAGGGTAGAACTGGACCGCGTGTCTGCCTGGAGGGTTGCCAACCGAGATCCCAAGCTGTTTCGACATGTAGGGGGTGCGGCAACGCACTATACCAGTGCATGCTCCCCAACTTGACTTGTTGTTTGGTGAAATTGAAATCCACATACGCGAGCAGCAGAGACTCAAAGTGGCTGGTGTGTAGTGCAGGCCGGGGGGGGTTGGTGAGCGACGCGAGCAGTGGGTGAAGCCCCCTAGTAAATAAATAAAATAAATAATAAATTCCATTAAAAGCTATAGAGAAGGCATTCTGGCCTCTCAGACTATGTTTATATGACTGTCCATGGGCCCAAATGAAAATTGAACTTCCTCTATCAGCCTTTTGTATTATTTATTTATTTTTTCCTATTTAAATTTTCCTTTTTTAGGTGAGAGTGTCGGATGTATATGCCATTTTTTGGAATGAAAAGTGAGTGAGCATGCCGTAAATGGCATTGTAGATATAACGGACGGCAGTTACACTCTTTTGAATGAATTTCTGTTGGATGACACTTCTATAATTACATTTAAGTGCTAGACCAAACAAGTAATATATAAAAATGATCTGATGGTAAGCTTAATCACTGGACACTCAAGTCAAAATGTTCCAGTTTAAGTTCAGCTTTATAGTCCTTTGTTCACAGCACAGTTAGGTCCTTACCAGGATATCTCCCATAGACTTGTGAAAATCTTAAATATTAGTTATTACTAAAGAAAGCAGAATACATACATACATCAAGTTGAGGGATAAATTAAAGAGAATTTTTTCAAAATTTGGTCACAAAGTTAATGCTTTTTGAGATGATGCTAGATATCTGCTTTTGTGCAATGTTTACTGTATATAAAGTAGTATAAATAAATAAATATAAAAAGTCATTGAGTCCTTGATGAGGAACACAAGTGTTTTAGCAACATCCATCCATCCATTGTCTCCCGCTTATCCGAGGTCGGGTTGCGGGGGCAGCAGCTTGAGCAGAGATGCCCAGACTTCCCTCTCCCCGGCCACTTCTTCTAGCTCTTCCGGGAGAATCCCAAGGCGTTCCCAGGCCAGTCGAGAGACATAGTCCCTCCAGTGTGTCCTGGGTCTTCCCTGGGGCCTCCTCCCGGTTGGACGTGCCCGGAACACCTCACCAGGGAGGCGTCCAGGAGGCATCCTGATCAGATGCCCGAGCCACCTCATCTGACTCCTCTCGATGTTTTAGCAACAGTAATACATATTACGCATATTATGCATATGTTAAAGTGTTCAAAGCATTATGGAATGCAAGTTCATGATAAGAATTATACGGGTTAGTTTTTTTAACTTATCTGTTTTTGAGGTGGCAAACCAAACAAAGATGGAAAGGGTCTTTTTTGCTGTGGGTTTGCTATAGAGTAGACAAGCAAAAGGTCAAGCTTTTCAGTGGTAAGATGGTCATTTTCTGGATTGTCCGTGCTTAGTGTATACAGTACATGAATATAAATGAGGCCCTCAAAACCATTGCAATATTTTACCTTGTGAACATGTGCTCATAGGGTCTGTCAAAGTGACATTAGAGGTTAGGGGTTTTTACATTGTGCACTAACAAATTTTAATAAGTTAGTAGCTTCAAGTAACAGCAAGAAGACAAGGGAAGAAGGGTCCAACAACACATGTTCTGAGAATCAAGAGCCATTTGAATACTGCCACATATTGGGTGTGTCGATCAATGTTATCTGTGTATTATATCTCATTCAGGGTTCAAATTCATGTTTTATGTCTTCTTTGTTATTTGTTTGTATATATTAATTTTATTTGCTATTGCTTGTGTTTATGTTTGGCTGCCTTGGCTATATTTAATCTGTTTTGTGGGTGGCCTAAAAACAGCAGGGCCACCTGCCAAACATCATTAGGAACTGCACCCTGACCTATCAATCTGGAGGGTCTCCCACAGTTCCTGATGGTTCATTGTGAATGAACACTGGGAGTTTGGTGAGTTCTTGCGTTTTTTTCTGTGCTTTGTAAATTATTGTAGTTTTGACCTTTATTACTCTGTATTTGACCATGTTTCTGAATCTTTGCACTGTGACTAGTTTGGATTGCCTTGTGTTTATAGGCAATTCCATTTTGCCTTGTGCTCAACTGAGCTTCTGTGTAATTGGAATACTACTTGTGACAAATAAATCTTTTATTTAATAAACATTCTTTGAGGCCCTTTTGTTTCTAGTTGGGGACTATAACCCACTTAGTAGGCTTTATTGGGAGTGTTTTTGGAACTTTTGAGACATACTTTCAAACTCCTATTTCTCAACACTGAGACAACGGTTAAAACATCCAGGTTGTATGGTGTGATTGTCACACTTGTAGTCTGTCATATTAAGAATGCTAAATCTACTGTATAATGAGTGAATACAACTTTAAACCTTTTGGTGTTGTTGCTCTAGCTTGCTACCAGTGTTTAGAGTAGTCATTTCTAAACTTGCCCTGGGGACCCACTGTGACTGCAGTTTTTGTTCTAAACCAGATTCACAATTAGTGACAATATTTGATAATAACTGATCTTATTTAATTAGCTGATCTTTTTTCTCTTCTGTTATTCTGCATTTAATAATAATAATAATAATACATTTTATTTATACTGCACTTTATATAAACAATCTCAAAGTGCTACAGAGTAAAATAAAGAAATAAAAAAAAGACCTATAAAATACTTCAATAATAAAATCTCTTTCTAAAAAGATAAGTTTTTAAATCTCGTTTAAAAACATCAATCGACTGTGGGGCTCTCAGGTAATCCGGGAGGGCGTTCCACAGTCTTGGTGCCACAGAAGGCCCTGTCACCCATGCTGCTGAGCTTAGTTCTGGAAACTTGAAGGGTGTTAATGTGTATAGAGCGGAGGGTACGTGAAGAAGTATGACGGGTAAGGAGTTCCTGTAAATAATGGGGGGCATGCCCATAAATACACTGATGAGTAAGGAGGGAAACCTTATACTCTATTCTAAGTGAAACAGGGAGCCAATGAAGGGTTTTCAAAATAGGAGTGATGTGGTCATACTTTTGCACCCTCATCAGAATTTTGGCAGCACAATTCTGAATATACTGGAGTCTCTGGACACTCTTACCAGGAATCCCGATAAAAAGCACATTACAATAATCCAACCTGGAGGAGACAAAGGCATGAACAAGCCTCTCTGCATCCGCCAGGGTAAGTATAGGGCGGAGTTTAAAAATGTTCTTGAGATGATAAAAAGAAGATTTACAAAGATATTTAATATGGGTGTCAAAAGTGAGTTGAGAATCCATTTTAACACCCAAATTAGTGACAGATATAGAAAGAGGAATTTAGAAGGAACAACAGTATGACTTTTACATTTATAAGACATAAGACATATTTCTGTTTGTGCTGGCCATCAGACCTTACTTTTGTTCTATGTTAATTAGTGTTCTCTTATTTTAAGTCTTACTTTGTCTTTTTTCTCTTTCTTCATCATGTAAAGCACTTTGAGCTACATTATTTGTATGCAAATGTGCTATATAAATAAATGTTGTTGTTGTTGTTGTATCCTTAAATGTTTACTTCTCTTTTGTTGTTTTCCTATTATTTTGCCTTTTCTCAGTGTAGTTTGCTCCTTTCATTGTATCCAAATAATGACAATTAAAAAAATGCAGAGCGGACACCCAGGCAAACAACACTGAATGATGAAACACTTCAACTACTTCAGCATCAGACCCACTAATTAGTAAATTAATGGGTTAACACCTGGAAAAGCACATAAAAACCAAGATGAAGATATTGTAAAAACGTTTTAAAAAAATCCCTGTATAACTGCTTAGTACATTTTCAAAATACTTTACCAAATGTATTTTAGTAGTTTTTACACTGTCTTCAAAACACGGAATCTGGGAAATAACAGCCAACTTAATTAGGCTAGGCGTCCAATTAAAAACAGTAGTTGGCTGGAACAAAAACCTCCAACCACAGTGGAACCTCAGGACTGAGTTTGTGAACCACTGATTTAAAGAATAAATAGAGGATCCTCTCCAAATTAAGGGGAAGCAGAGTGCATTAGCAGTCAACTCTGGGTGCAAGTGCACTGAGGTTGCGGCGTGTGCCTTCTTTCCAGACAACTGAGTAAGAGGGAAAGACATGGGGTAGAGGACATTTTTCAGAAGAAATGCTGAAGAACAATTGTTGATTGTTGAAGAAATCAGAACATTAGTCAAAAATATTCAAAATGATCATACTTAATAATCATACTGTTGAAGCAACTGGTTGGTGGCTTAAAGACACAATGACTTCATGGAAATTTAGGAAAGAGAGACAGCTCTGCATGAATACTGGTTGTGGTATTAACAAGAGCAATGCCCTATAGCCAAACCAGTGGATTCATCTCTAGTGTTTTCTTATGACGATTTTTTTCATTATAATTAATAAAAATGCATTATACCTTTGTCTTTTCCAGTTAAATAAAAAAACAGGAAAATTGATATCTAAACAGGAAATTATCCATGAGTTTTAAAAATCAGTATTTTATATTTGTTGCCATATTCACTAGCACTAGCACCAGCACCAGGTTGTAAAAAGAAGACTTCCAAAAATTGGAAGAACTTGACACCTTTCAATGAGAAATAAAATATTTCTATTTCTATTTTCAATAGAGAAATAGAAACCTTCCAATGAGAGATTTGAGCAACCTTGACAGAAGTAGTACTCAAGGGGAAAATACTCTGCTTTACGGAAATAAAAGTGAGCTCAGACAGGGGTCTGGGTAAATAAATATATATGGTGAGAATGGAATGTCATTAGAGTGGACTTAAGAAACAGTAAAAAAAGGCACAACCATACAGGGCTCCCATCTACAAAACCATCCGATAAAACTGCAAACCAATCATCAAAACAGGACTAACAACCCCACACACAATCACAGGTGGTAGCATGCTCCATGCAATCATGCCACATGAAATCTCTTTCCCACACAGCCATGGGTTCTAATCTCCATCCTTTTCTAGTAATGTAATTAGAAAATATAAAGAAAATAAACCTTTTGAGAAACCGAGTCCAACAAATTAATATTTGTACATCATAACAAGGGTGGCACTGTGGCACAGTGGTAGTGCTGCTACCTCACAATAAGGAGACCAGGGTTCGCATCCTGGGTCTTCTCTGCATATTCTCCCCATGTTTGCGTGAGTATCCCTCACAGTCATAGACGTGCAGGTTAGGTGAAATGGCAATCCTAAATTGGCCTGTGTGTGTGTGTAAGATGGACTGGCACCTTGTTCAGGGTAGGGTCTTGCCTTGTGCACAGTGCTAGCTGGGATAGGCTCCAGTAAATCCCCATGACCCTGTTCAGGAAAAGGCAGGTTAGAAAATGATTGACTGACTGACATCATAATAAATACATTTAATAATATAGCAATAAATAAGATAGATATAGCAGAGGGGAGAGCATCAGATCTTTGCAGCACCAGACTCTTGGAAGTCGATTCATTGGTACAGCAGAGTGAGAATCACAAGAAGCATAATACCATATAATTCCCAAAAATAAGGGTCTATAGTTAAACTAAGGTGGTGAATATATACTGTTAAGTGCAAAATAGACAAAAGTTCCAAAAATTTATTTTGAATCTAAACCAAGTAATATAATTGCATTCTTGTAATAAGTCTGAAACAAAAAGAAATGGTTAAAACAGGTATATGATTCCTATCATTGACAAAGGAATGATACAAAAATATTTTGCAGCAGAGGCATGGAATAAAAGACTTAGACATTGCAGATATTGGAAAAAGAACATGGTCTTCTTTCAAAAAGACAGTGAGTGGAAATGAGCCTTATTGAGAGAAATTTCCAATAGCCTGAAAATCATCAATAGCTCCAAGAGCATGCTGTGGGTCATTATAGATCATGTCTCCAGAGATGTGAAATAGCTTGAGACAACTCCTGTATAAAAGGGATGGTAATAAACCTATTTCAAGATATCTTTTCATTATGGTCTTTATTGTATTCCTGGAATCTGCTGTTGATGGAGTAAAACTGGAAAACACATGAATTTGCTGCCCTTCAAACAATGGGTAAGGGATTTTTCAGGCCTCCTTGAAAACTATCTGTAGGTCAGTATAATTAAAAAATTTAATTGTCAGAGGCCTCATATTTTCCAGTGTAATAATCCATCCTATAACATCTTTCAATCACTGGAGAGAAATAAAACACACTTTACATTTTCATATTAAGTTGGAAAACTGGGGTGCAGCCTCCTATTGTAATGCTTGAATCTGATTGTCATGGTAGCTCATTGTATTCAACAATGCACCAACCTATTTGACTGTGATTAAGTAACATGTTTGCTTTTAATAGACAAGTTAACAACTGTGGTGTTCTTAAAAGATCATTTAAAAAATTGTTTAAAAGTACACCTAAAAAGTCTGCGGTACCCTTAAAAGTATAGTTAAAAATGACCATATGATTAAGATCTGAAGCAGGAGAGTAACCAAAGAACAAAGTGGAAATAGAACTGGGAAGGCAAATAAACCAAAACCATTATCCAAAACAAGAACGAAAAAACAGTCAAAAAATAAAAGTAAGGTCAGAAACAAACCAGAATAGCAGTTGTTATAATTTATGTTTGCATTTAATCCTTCTCAGGCTTTTCCTGAAGGTATAAAAATAATTCACACATATTTTCTGGAGTCACATGACCAACAGATTAATTTCTGTAGTCAGTTTTTTATTCAGAACTTATATTTTGAGGTTTAAATTTTTACCTGTCTTTTTGGACACCATTTTGTTTATTGTTCCCGGTGTCACTTAGTTGTGCTTCCCACATTTCCCATTATCATGGGAATCCTTTTTACAATGCGCCGGGGTTGTACAATGGTGAGGCAATCTGTGCAACTGAGATTAGATTCATGATTTGTGATCTATGTGATTTATTTTGAGATTTTGTTTTAGAATTGATATTGCTCTGAATTTAGACTTTGATTTTTTGGTTAACATTATTGGTGTTGTCATTTAACTCTACCTGCTTTGTTTTCTGACCTCAACTTTTGTCCCAGTCTTTTCTCATAAAAGTTTTCTGACCCCTCGCTAAAGTCAGTACCTAATCTCAGATCAAAATGAGAGACCGTGAAAAAGGGCAGATTTTTTGGGGGTTGTATGGAAATTACAGAGGGAAGTGAAAGAATTAAAGGGGCAGGTTAAAGAAGTTATCTCAGACTTATACAACAGCATGTTTGATTCAGTAGTCTCCCCAACCAAAGAAATAAGGCTACTGACAAGGAAACAAGAAATATAATCATCTCAAGAGCATATGAGATTTGATCAAAAAATACAGTGAATGTTTAAATAAAAATAAAAATGTATTACAGTAGAAGAAACATGGCTATTAATCCCCCTCAATATATTTCTCCTCACTTCAAACACATTTATCTCATCTTTCTTGCCATTTTCTGAAGCAAGTTCTGGAAGTCCTTTTTTGTGAGTGTCTTTAGTTGCGCTGTCATGGCTGCCTCGATGTCCTGAATTGGTTAAAAACACTTACCTTTCATGGTCATTATGACTTTGGTGCAGAGCCAGAAGTGCATGGTGCCAGATCCAGTGAATAAGGTGGATGAGGACAAACCATAATGTTTCTATTTGACAAAAATTGCCGTACCAGAAGCAATGTGTGACACGGAGTGTTGTCATGTTGGAGGATGAAACCGTTTGTCCATTTCTCAGGTCATTTTTTACGCACATCGTTTCTTAAATGCTCTAGTAAGCCCTTATAATTTTCAGTTTTCCATTGTGTTCCTGGGTACAAACTCAGCTTGCACTATCCCATCTAGGTCAAAAAGCACAATCATCATCACCTTGATGTTGGATCTTGATTGATACACAGGACATCGAGACAGCAATGACAGCACAACTAAAGATGCTCATGAAAGAGGACTTCCAGAACTGCTTCAGAAAGTGGCAAGAACGATGGGATAAGTGTGTTCGAAGCCAGGGAGAGTATTTGTGGGGGATAAATGTCTTTTACTGTAATACATTTTTTTAAATTTAAACATTCACTGCATTTTTTCATCATAATTTATAGAATAATAGTGAGGGTGTAAATTTAATATATAAAGGGTTTCTCAAAGTGGGGAAATTAAGTTTAGGCAGTAACACCTGTTGAAAATATCTGTTTATGGTACCAACATTTTTAAATAATAGAGAGGTTTCTGCACTATTTGATTGGGGGGCTGCTCAAAATTTTATTAGTGAGACTTTATATTAAAGAAATTAGATATTTGTTGCATTAAATTTTAAACCTCAGGTCGTGTTGATCGATGATAAACCCATTGGTAGTGGATCGCTGCAATTCATATTTCCTCCATTAGAGTTACATTGTTAAGTATGCCAGGCAATCTACACCACCACCACCTGATCAAGGCACCATGCCGCCACCTGTGATGATGGAATGCAAGTGGGTGCCCCAGCTGTCCATGAGACCAAAATCCTATTATATGAAGCCTGAAAACAAAGAGGAATGAATTAAGAACATTTATCTTAGATAGAATGCCTAGTTGGGGCTGGGCGGTCTTTTGGCCTTGGAACACCTGCAGATTTTGTTTTTTATCCAACCTAACTAGAGTTTTTTTTTTCTGTTCATCTGACCTTGTCACTGAACTCATCCATAGAAACTTGCTTCATGGCACTGAACATAAGGACACTATTCTTTTACTTGATATTTAACTGTTTTTAAGATTGTTTAGATTCATTCTTTTTATTTAGTTTTTAATATTATTGCCTAATCTTATTTTTATTTCTTTTAATTTTCTTTTTGACATCTTGTAAAGCACTTTGAGCTACATTGTATTTATGAAAATGTGCTATATAAATAAATGTTATTGTTGTTGTTAACAAAACACAATCCATTTGTTGACTGGAAAACCAGAGAAAAAGAAGCTCCAGATGTAACAAAAATCACTTAAATATTAATTTACAAATTTCTAGCCCTGTCTTTAACTACACTTTTCTCCCATCTGAGTATAATGAATATCAACATTACTGTCCAATAGAATAATTACCCAATGCCCCTTTCCCCAAAATGGAAACTGGCTGTTTCTTTGTTCAAAAGAAAGACAGAAGTCTAAGACTGTGTATTGATTATAGGCAATTGCATAAAATAACTGTTCAAAACAATTTTCCATTTCTTCTCATCTTATCTCTTGTCAGTTAGGTCAAAGGTTCAACTATAGTATATCTTCTAAATTTGACCTTACAAGTGCATATAACCTAATCCAAAGACTGGATGTAGATGAATGGAAAACAGCTTTCAAAACTGCCACTGGGCATTACATATACCATGTAATGTCACGTCAGCTTGCCAATGCAGCAGCAGTTTTTCTAGGTTTCATTTATGACATATTTAGGGATGCATTGGTTATGTCTGTATTGATGTATATCTGATGCTTTTTAAATACTTGGAAACTCATATATTGCATGTTAAACAGGGTTTAAGCTAATAATGTTTTTTGTGAAGCTTATGAAATGTGAGTTCCATAGTGATAGTATTATTTCTGGGATATGAAATCTTCAAAAAGTTGCTGGTTATTGATTAGTCGAAAATCATTACAATTTTGAACTGGAATACACCTGAGGGTGTAAAACAAGTATAGTGCTTTATAGGGTTCATTAATGATTACAGATATTTTATAAGGAACTATAGCTCTGTAGTCACTCCAGTCACTCCACACCAAAAAATCCTGGACATTCATTTGGACTTTAGAGGATAAATTCTTATTCACTAGTGCTGCCATCTTGAAAAATCCAGACCCGCACTTTCAGTCCATTTTAGAAGAAGACATGTCCAGTATTGGAGTAGGAGCTGTATTGTCTCAAAAATATTCTGATCATAATTTGGTATGTCCATGTGCATTTTTCTCAAGAAAATGCTCACCCATGGGACAGAATTAAAATGTAGGTAACTGTGAACTTTTTGGTATAAAAGTTGCTCTAGAGGAATGGAGACACTGACTGGAAGGATACCTGTTTCTTATCTACATCTACATTAAAATTAAATTTATATAAAATCTACAAAATGAAGCTAGTTGGGCATTATTGTTTAGCAGTTTTTCTATTTTCCTATGGCAACAAGAATTTCAAAGCAGATGCCCTATCATGCATTTTTGAACCAGATAACAGCCTGGGTGAGCCAGAGCCAGTCTTATTATCTGATAACTTCCTAGGTGCCACTATTTCATCTTCATCCCCACCTCTTAAAGACCAAATATAAGCAGCTTAAACTTCCATCCCTTCCTCAGTAAAATTACATTCCTCTGCACTTATGCAGCCAGGTTATAAAGTGGGTTCACAATAGCAATATGTCTGGGAATCCAGGAGTTTCACATGTGGAATATACTGAAAAAGTATTTTAAATGTTAGAACATGCAAAAGGAGACCAAAGAATACATTTCTGCATGTGAAGTCTGTTGCCAGGCTAAGTCTTCTCAAGGGTTTCCTAGTGGGTTATTATAACCTATTCCATACCCCCTTCATGCCTGGGAAGTGATTACTATGAACTTTGTCACAGATCTTATATCTTCTAATTGTTTTAACATTATTTTTGTAGTTGAAAGTTTACATGTTTATATTGTAAATCATCAAAGCTTGCCTAAAGGGCAGGTTTTTGCACACTTTTTACCAGTCTTCTAGACGCCTACTGTACTGAACTTGCAATGAAATAATTTCTTCTGAGCAATATTTAACATATTTGACACCAGTCAGAACAATAAGTTCCATTGCAGAGACATGTTTGTCACATTTTTAAACATTCAATGCATCCAATAGCTAATCCTGTTCATTAAGCTTTATTTACACTAGGCAGTTTTGTATGTGAAATATAAGCATCACAGCATGGCAGTGACCCTATGCTGACACACTGTTGGTGTTGGATGCAGAATGTTAGATAACTTATTAAGAGCTAGAAAACCGTTAAGTGTGCACTTTCACAAACTGTGTTTTTTCCTCCATTGAATTTTTCACGATTGCCACTGTAACTCCACGGTAAGAGAGTCATGTCTCCTCTTTGGTTTGTATGTAAAATATGTAAATCCACCTTCTGTTCCTATGTAATTTAATATGTACTTAATATAGCTGTATCTTGCTTAAACTTATTATTGCACTTCAGTTCAAACAGATGCTGTTACTGAGAATTTGGGATTGGGCTGGTTCCTTCTTAGCCTTAAACTCCTGATGTCAGACTCTCAACTCTACTGCTGAAATTCCCTAAAGTTAAGTGGCTGGTATTGCTTAAACCTGCATAGGTGGGCATTTTCAGGTTGGACACTGTTATGCTACTTCCTAAAAACAGTTTTATACACAATATATAAAAAATGATTACATTATTATACCGTAGTGTCACATGTGTAAGTATGGTTCACTTATTAAATTAACTAAATATAGAGGAAAGATTTGCAAATTGGGCGGCACGGTGGTGCAGTGGGTAGCGCTGCTGCCTCACAGTTGGGAGACCTGGGGACCTGGGTTTGCTTCCCTGGTCCTCCCTGCGTGGAGTTTGCATGTTCTCCCCGTGTCTGCGTGGATTTCCTCCGGGCGCTCCGGTTTCCTCCCACAGTCCAAAGACATGCAGGTTAGGTGGATTGGCGATTCTAAATTGGCCCTCGTGTGTGCTTGATGTGTGGATGTGTTTGTGTGTGTCCTGCGGTGGGTTGGCACCCTGCCCGGGATTGGTTCCTGCCTTGTGCCCTGTGTTGGCTGGGATTGGCTCCAGCAGACCCCCGTGACCCTGTGTTCGGATTCAGCGGGTTGGAAAATGGATGGATGGATGGATTTGCAAATTACACCCCAGCATAACAATTTACACTTCACTCACCATTCAAGGAAAGCCTCATTAACCTGGAAATGCTTAACCACCATGACCCTCAAACCCAACCAGCTATGACTGACAAAGACGCTAAGAAGATAAAGACTGGGACATGAGAAAAAAGTTTAATAAACCATCAACTAGAGGATCAATAATAGCAACATTCAATTACAAAACAAAATGCAAATCCCGAAATCAGCTAAATGTAACAAACTTTTAGATAGATAGATAGATAGATAGATAGATAGATAGATAGATAGATAGATAGATAGATAGATAGATAGATAGATAGATGTTTATTTGTCCCCATTTTAACTCTGAAAATGGCAATTAATTATGTACTTGCTAACCAAAGACTGACAATACATGATTATGTCCAGCAGAAGTGAGTTTACTTTGATGTTATAAAATTGCTTACATAGCATAATTAACTAATTTTTTAATTAATTACATTTATATAGTGTTTTATGGCTATCAAAACACTTTACATAGACAGTACATATGACCAATACCAATATCTAGTGTCCACCTGGATGACGTGACAGCAGCCATTTTGTGCCAGTATATTTACCACACGTATCTATCTATCTATCTATCTATCTATCTATCTATCTATCTATCTATCTATCTATCTATCTATCTATCTATCTATCTATCTATCTATCTATCTATCTATTAGCTCAAGCACATTAACAAATACAGCTTACTTCATAACTCTGCTGGTCTTCATTGTCCCTCAGATGTACACATTGAGTAATACCCCTAGGTTATGATATTTAATTATGCATTTAGGTTTTTTCTTTTCAATTCAGAATGTCTAGATGCACTTTGAAAAATATGATACATTCTGCATGGTAACACATTTGGTTTAATTGGGAAAGGAGCTCCAGATGCAAAGTCAAATTAATGATTTTAATAATATCCAACATGATTTTCTATTATTTGACCCATCAAATTGTCTTTCAAACATTTTCCATGATTAATTTTTTATTTAACTAAGTCAAAAGGAAATGAATATGTCTAAATGAAAAGCAATTCATATGTAAAATACACCCACATGGTACCCTACATCCAATCCTCCCACCCTGTTCCATGTCCCGTTCAATACTACCAAGAACCACAGCAGTGCCCACCGCCCATACCCATATACTCAGCCAAGGGAGTGACTGGCTCACAAGTTTCTGTACATAAGATGTAACTTTGGAAGCAGTAGAATCCCAGTTGTGAATGGAGTCTAACCAAAAGAATATATATACAGTATATATATTTTAAAATAAAATATTCAAAATACACACATCCATATTTTGATTTTCAGTCAACTAAATTACGAATAAAGAAAACTTTAAATATTTCTTTTGTTCTTGGTTATTTAATAAAATTAAAATGACATTGAAAAACTACAGGCAACTGTGTCAATAATATATGTTTACCCACCATCTACCTAATTAATAATAATAATGATACACCTTTTTATCCATCCACTTTTTAAAAACAAAAAAAAAAATCTAAATTAACATGATGAACATGGACAACTAGAACCTGTCCCAACAGTTTCTGGTTTCATGTGAAATGTACAGTGAGATATAATTTAACCGTACTCTGTTCATGTGACAATACTACTTCTATAGCTAAATGTTTAAAATAGTACTAACTGAATGCTATTTTTGTAAATGTTAGTGGCTGAGAAGAAAATTTCAATATAAAACAACAAACGCAATGAGTCACCAAAATGTGTATGTGGGAAAAACCTCTGGGTGAGGTTAAATTAGCAGTCTTCAGGTCCATAACTTTTTTTTTTAAATCTATTTACACTATATGACACTAAGCACCCTTTGGGTGTGTACTGATAAATATTAGGATACATATTACATGGTGGTAGTAGTTTTAAACAGTCACAAACTAACACTGGAAATATATTAGCATATTACTCAAAACATACTGAAACATTTGAAAACATAAAAAGGAATGCATGCACTCTTAACCTATGTAATTTATTTCTTTTATATTGTATGAGAAAAATAGCACTAAAGCCATTGACAATTTCATCCTCTTGTCTTTCATTTAGTGACTGAATATTTTTGACCCATTGCTCTAATTATTTATGTATCAAACCACTTGGCTGTAATATTAAAACTGATAAAACAGTAATAATTATTACTAGTATATATTATAAATGATCATAATTTGCAATATTCTCTCATTAAACTGAAAGTGGGTAAAACATAGTTTATAGAAGAAGATAAGTGAGTTTAATATGCACTGGAGGGTAAAAGAAAAATTCTATTACGGCATGTAGAAATTACCTCATAAAGAAACTAATATGGCAATCTGGGGACCAATTTTTAATAAGATTTTTATGATGCACAGTTGTAGTTATGTTAATGAAGTTATCATTTTACTTATTTTCTGCTGGTAATGTTGGTTTCATAGTCCAATTTATGCAAATCTGTGTTAACTGTTACTAATGAAATTCATTACTGTAATGAATATAAAATGTACTTATTTGCTCCTGTGTTAGCCCATCAGTTGTCTTTCTACCTCATGTATAGCACGTTCTTCATCTTATATGAGCAGACAATGGCATTACATACATGAAGAATATCTATCTATCTATCTATCTATCTATCTATCTATCTATCTATCTATCTATCTATCTATCTATCTATCTATCTATCTATCTATCTATCTATCTATCTATCTATCCGCTCCATATAATTACTTAATTTAAACAATGAAACATTCATAGATCTATTATTTGAATATACTGTAATTTAAATTTATTTTGTTTGTCTCTACTTAAACATCTTGGCATGTTTGCTTCTTTACTGCTTTGAGTAGCATCTAAAATATGAAAGATATCCGTACATCTCTAGAGTACAGTACCTGTGTGGTTAACTCTTAATAGCAATATTAATGCTTCATTGCCTGTCTTTTTCTTGCAGATGAAGCTGAAAGACTGATGGTTAAATGTCTGTGGTATGTGCTTTTTTATTCAGTATATAAGTACCTCAACATAATCCTTAAACCTTTACAAGCATGACTGGCTTATGCAGAGGACATCTTTATACTATGAAGGGAAGCTGTAATAAAACAAAAAAGCGACGAGTGTAAGTTAGAATCCAAACTGTTCACTTTATTACATTTTTTTTTCTTTGTGATCTCTTGATCTGTTCTTAGTTATTTGTGTTTAATTATTATAAATTTTAGAATAATTTGAGATTATCTGAATTGTGAATATTATGGTAATGTACTTCAAATAACATCATTTTTATTCAACTTGAAGCATAAAATCCAAAGTGTATCTCTAGACTCAGTTCTACTGTGCCAATTCTTTAACCAAGAATTCTCAAGTTCAATCCTTACGCCCCACTGTGGCTGCGGAATTTTATTCCAACCATTTTTTATAATCATTGAGACATTTTACTTCTAATTTACTGTATTTGACTGATTAATTGGCTGACCTTTTTCTTTTTTTTTCTTGCTCTGTATTCAGAAAAGTATTAGTATGAGATTTACTTTTATGAGAGCTACATAAATGTTTGTATTTTTGAAATAACTTTAAATGCTTAACTGAATTTTGTATTTTTCCTATTAACACACCGTTTCTGTATGGAGTTGGCTCCCTTAAGTGTATCCTAATAATGACAATTACAACAATGACTGTGTAATGATGAGCAGAGTAGACATGGGAGTAAATGACACCAGATTCTAAAAGGCTGTTGCTACTTCAGTGTCATACCTACCAATGTACTCATTAGAAAATAACAGCATAAATAACTGCATTACCTGAAGAAACAGAATGAAATATATGATAAGAAGAATCTTAAATTCTAATACATATATAAACAAACATTACAATATCAGTTTAGGAAACCCAGTTTTGCAATTTCTTGACTGATACCAAAACAAAAAAACTGGGAAAGAATATCGTTCTTGGTTAACTTAACAGTCCAATTAAAAGCAGAAGGTGGCTGGCACAAAAACCTACAGCCACAGGAGCCCCCCAGGACTGATTTTGAGAATGACAGCTTTAAGCAACTACACTCCTTTCGTTACAGGAATACTCCACGCAAAAGTGATGTTTCTGTTATGTTACTTACTACAGTACTTACTCTGTGGTGTGTAGTGATGGCAGAGACACATTTTAAATCTCATGTCTCTCTAGATAATGGTGATAACTTTTCTGATAGAATGAGTATCTATGGAAACCAACGTAGGACAACAGAAAACAATATAAAAAATGTCAATGAAATAAATCTAGAGCTATTCATTTCACATAATCCACACATCAAATCATACATATTTTTTATGAAACATTGTTAAATAAATACTTATGTAAAATTAGAGTAGTGCAAAATCAGATATTGTATTCTAATGAGATCATTTTTTTGACTAATTTTGTCCAATAAATGAGGGAGACAGGGCTCATAACCAATGAGTTAGGGGGAGTGCCTCTTGACCAATGAATAAGGGGGGAGAGGCAGATCATCAATTCAAAGCGTAATCCCATTTGCACACATTTTCTGTTCTTGAACTACAACGATTTTCTAGAAGGATTCATTTAACAATACTTTACCAAAAATGCATGCATTTTGCATGTTGTGAGCATATGACTAGATGAATTGACATGTGAATTATTAAAAATGGATAGCTTGAGATTTATTCATGGTTGTTTTTGATATTGTTTGTTGTTGTCCTTCGTTGGTCACCATAGATGCCCATTCTATCAGAAATGTTAGCACTATACTTCATGAAGACATACGATTAAAATTTTTTCTTGACTATCACAACAAACTTCATAGGGTAAGTACTGTAACACATAAAATATATCATTTGTGGGTGGAGTATTCCTTTAACAAGTGAACTTCTGTTACAAAATGGGGAAAGCATCTCATCCCATAGTTGGACAATATTCCTTCACAATGATCCTCATCAGGCCATTTACTAATTGAAAGTTATATTTTTTAATTATTTGGAAATATATCCAGAACATGATTTTGTTTAACTATAAAAAATGATCTTAAGTTTATAGTTGTATTTCCATTTGCATTTTCCATTATATAATGTTATGTGTTGACTAGTGGTCTACTGGGCAAAGGGTTTTCAGACAGGAAAAGGTGGGATGTTTTATTTACAGGGCCTAGCAAGTTCTTGAGAAAGAAAATGAACGTGTGTGCTAGCATAGCTACAGGTAAGGGAATAAGTAACCTGGATGTCAGTAGACTGGAGCACCAAGTCAGGACACACTAAAGAAACAAGAGAAACGAAAAAGATGTTCACAAATGGTCAAAACAACTTTTGGCTGTTAGACTGATGCCTTGTTGTCCTTTTAAAGGTGGGTTCCACAAGGACTAGTGGGAGGCTATGTTTAACTTTTCAGCCTGTTACAGTATTTTGCAGCAGTAAGTTTAAGGAGTAAGGAGTGGAACTCTTTGGTCCTATTAGGATAGGTAGACATGTAGAACTTTAACGTTAAGAATGATTTTGGGTACAGTCATCTCAAAGGCTACCTGTTATGATAGGTTAATGAAGCAAAAAGAAAAGAAAGCATCATGAAAGAATGGGTAATAGTTCAAAGGATTTATAGTAATTAAAACTACATAAATTATTTAAATTCAATTCAATAGCAAGCAGACAAAACTAGGTCACAAAAGCTAAAACTTGAAATACAGAGAATATTAGGCAAAAAACTCCAAACACTAACTATAGGACAAAACTAAAAATAAACATATTTAATTAGGGAAAGCACACCAAACACAAACCAAAGGCCAACATTTTGAAATACAGTAAAATAATGCAAATACCATGCATTAACAAAAGAGAAAAACTCCAATCAACAGAAAAAAAGCCAATTTTCAAAACATAAGAATGATTAGGCACAATGGTCAAGCAATGAAAAAATCTGAAATTAAAAATAAAAACAATCATGAAACAAAAAAGGCCATAGTCAAGGAACACCAAACCAACCACAGCTATTACCAATTCAAATAAATCAAGTCATAAAAGGGGAGCTAACAACAAAGAGCAGAAATCAAACAGTGCATATACAAAATAATCGGAAATATACTTAAATAATGGAAGATAATACAAATAATTGCATTAACAAAATTGCATTTTACAAAGACAAAAAATAAAACAATGAGCAAAACAAAAGTCAGCCCAACAACACCATGTCAATAACAAAGAACCCTGTAACTTGGTGGCTGTAAGATTTTATAGGCCTGCGTCTTAGTATGAAATGATTCCACACTTTATCAGAAGTGACCACAGGAAGTGGTTTAAAGCCCCCTCCAGAAATTTTCCATTTCATTTTAAAATTGAGGATGACTTGTGACATACCCGTAAATTAACTCGTAAGAGAAAGAACAACCAGGCCAGAGAGAGAAGTGAGAAAGTCATGAGGATAAAGGGAGTGTGTTGTGGTGCTTTAGAGTGGGCAAATGAGTGAGCCACCTCACTAGGAGATCAAATAGCACAATCCATAGGGTTTATGATTTTCTTTTTAATTTCTTTGTACTTTTGCATTCTCCCTGCTCTAGTCTTTCCTGTTTTTTTAAGGGTACTGTATGTTAAATGTACTATTTTTGTATAGTTCATCTTCCTTCACATTATTCTAGTTTGCGAGATTCATTATAAGAGCACTCCCTCACATTATAATGGTCACTGTTTGGATCTGCTGAAAATTGAAAATTATTTTAGAATATTTCTGAAAATTTGTTTTAATCATTTTTTTTGTATTTGAAAAAATTATCTTGTATGCTAATTTGTAAAGACACTCCTGATGCAGCACTACAAATGGACAAATGTGAGTTGATTACATACTGAAAATAATTTAGAAGAAAAAAACAAGAATAAAAATTTTATTAAGAATACAAAGTTGCCAGAATAAAGCTCCTATGAGTATTTTTTTTATACTGCCAAGTAAGGCAAGTTTGCCAAACCGATCATCCCTCTGTGCCTAGGTTTCCGTTGCTTGTCCCTAAATTTCCATTGGTACCGCAATCTTTGCTCATAAGGAAAAAAATACTATGAACAATATTGTTTATCATGAACAGTTGTATTATTTGGTTATTGAAAACCATCTATGATCGGGTGCGAAGCAAGAACTAACCCCTTTTGAGCACAGAGCTCACCCACATGTTCGCACACTCTCACTTACAGGTACTTAAACTGGGCCAATTTAAAAATAACATTCAGCCTAGTAAAACACATTTGCAGGATAATGCACAGACTCTTCACAGGCAAAGATCAGCCAGGAATTGAACTCTGGTCCTTCCTACTATGAGGAATCAACACAATGCTGTTGCCTTTGTCATTTTAATTTACTTTATTGTAATTAGTACCAGCAGTAATAATAGTAGTGACGTTTCTCTAATTTGTTGTTGCCCATGGGATTAACAAAGTTAATCTAATCTAATCTAATCTATTAGTAATAGCAGAACTGCAACACTCTGTGTCTCTATAGATAATGATAATTATTGAGTGTTGAATCTAATACCAAATGCTTGCCTTTAACTAATTTTTGGCATGTTTCTGCCCTCAATCTCTCCATTCAAAAACACACTAGATTCTCTGATAAATTTAGAATGATGTGGATTGATGTCAAAGATTTCAGTTAAAAAAGACGTGCTTGTTTCCTTAGTGTTAACTACTGTTTTTCTAGCCCAAACAGTCTAAAAACAGAAGGAACTCAATTTATATTATTTTCATGGGTCTATGTTTATCAACATATAACGGCTCTTATAAAACATCAAAAAATAAGAGAATAAGATGGACATAATTTTAGATCAAGTAATTTGCTCACATTTATATAATTCATATATTTTATATATTTATTAAAAACAGAAACAAAACAAAAAAATTGACTGTTTAGAATTTCTGACTCAAACTTTTGGAATGAATATCATACTCCACCACTAGATGTGTATGCCCTTTGTATTTATGTATGACTTGAATATCTTCTTAAGCCTACAATACTTAGACTACCCATTGCTATGCTTGACACCTTGTGACGGACTAAATCTCTCTTCACTTCAAGATTGCTTGAACTGCATTTGGTGACTGATAGAGGATTTGACAAATTCATGGTTGGACCAGCAGGGTCTGTTGCATATCTGGACTGCTCAACACCTCCAGGAGTAAAAAAATATATAAATGCTAAACTCTGATAGGCAAATACATTGTGTTGAGAGACAGATAAATGGGAAATATTTGGTGCAAGCACAGCTCATGGCTAAGTGATGGCTATTGCTAATTCACTTCCAAAAAAGCTGGAAGGAAGATACTGTAGGTGCTAACAAGTCATCATTATTGCATTAAGAATCTCACAAAGCCCATAGCAATATATCATGACTGCATATCAAATGAACACTGGAACAGGCTTCTAATTTGCATAATAAAAAAAGGAGGGACTTACTTAAAAATCTGTATTTAACATTAAGATGAGTCCTACCTTTTACTGAACCTACTTTTACAGTTCAGGGTCACAGGATCAGTAGCCTATTCTGCACCAAAGGACAGAATCTAAAAATGTAACATAACCATCCATGCATGCATTTCTAGTGGGATCCTGTAATGGGTCACTTGGACCCAGTTCAGAATCATGGCTTTCCAGGGAGCTTTGTATGCAAGCCAAAAGTAACCCAGAACAATGTACCAGCTTATCACAAGGCACCCCAACACAACCATTTCCACACAGTGATTGCCAATTAACCGACACATGTCTTTTGGATGTAAGGTGGAAAGTAAAGTACTCAGAGAACAACCTTCACTACTATGAGGAAGGTGCAAACTTCATACGTTCATTGACAGATCTCAAATAATAAATATATCTTATCCACTATATAATAAAACACTTAGGTCTGTGTGTCTAGTTCTTCAGAGCAATCTTATTGGTCAGCTTGGCTTTGGTGATGTGATGAAAGAGGTGCTTCTCTGATGCGAATGTGGGGCACACGCTGAGGGAATTGCCTTTAGAGACAGAAAGTATAAAACTGGACTGGAGGCAAGAAAGGTGCCTTGAAAATAATGACAGAGCCTGTGAAGCAGGCTTTACAGTAACATACTTGAGAAAGGGAGTGCCGGTAAAGAGACATGCAGAAACATGTGAATAGAATGGAAAGGTGCTGAAAGTACACACAGGGCAAGAGATAGCAAATATTATAAAATTATTCTGTTACCTGTTTTCAACTGGTACCATGGCTGGTAATGTATACAGACTTAAATTATTGCTTCTAAGAAACACAGGTGTATGTGTTACTTCAGGTTTTCAATGCCTATCATTCTGACAACTATTAAAAACTTGTTTTATAAAAGCAACACTACCATGATATGTCTGATCTGTGATCATGTGTAGAATCATATTTCTCAATCGTTTTCTGAAAAATTAGCCATACAGCTGAGACATGTTTTCTTTTATTTTCCCATTTAACAAGCAATAATTGAAAATCACTGCAGTGAAGTGAAACAATCTTATTTTTCTTTATTAAAAATTCTGATTAATCTTGGGAATAAGCTGTCCTGCATGATCAGGGTGCACATGTTTTTTTAGCAAAAGGAGGTACACACAGTTCTCTTAATAAAAACCTAATTAATTGCACAGTTGTAATGTTTGTTGATTGGTCAGTGATTTTTGCTATCTGTCCAAAATTAAATGATCAATAGTAGTCAGATTTCTTAGGCTAGAGTCAAAACTCAGTAAACCTAACCTACCCTAAACTTCTTATTTTTGACAATGTACTAGAAACCTGACTTTTTTGTCCAAAAAATTATCTATTCTTTTACTTTTGAAATATTGTGAAATTAATACTGAGCCAGAAATATAAAAAAAAAAACAAAAAAAAAAACTTTGAGTTGAGGACACGTTTTATAGTTACAAATTGCCAGGGAATTATGCTGGATGGAACTTGAGTGTGCACCATCTTGAAAGTTGCATCAACTAGACAACCTACCTCTGCATCACCATAAGAAAAGTAATAGCTGCATTTTACCTGGCTTAATTACTAACTTAAACTTACATTATTAAGGGAGGTAAGGTGGCACTAAGTTTAGCTCTGCTGACTCACAGATCTATGCTTGAAGATATGGATCTTCTTCAGATGCTTAGAAATCTATAAATTCCAAAGAAGTGAGTGCTATGTTAACTGATGGTTCTAAATTGGCCCCACAGATACATTACATGTGTAAGCAGGTTCTGTTTTGCATCCGATGCTATTGGAATGGGCTCCTGCCCCTTTAATCCAGTACTGTCATGTTTCTAAGAGGGTAAAACAATAGACAAAATTACTTATAATGTAGTAGCATGGTGGCGCTGTGGTAGCACTGTTACCTCACAGTAAAGAGACCAGTATTTGTATCCCAGGTCCTCCCATCTTGGAACCTGCATGTTCCCCAAGTGTCTGAATGAGTTCCTCTAGGTGCTCAAAGTTTCCTTGCAATGTCCAAAGAAATGCATGTTACGTGAATTGGCGATTCTGAATTGGCCCAGATGTGTGTTTGGTGTGTGTGTTTGCCCTACAATGGACTGGTGTCACGTCAAAGGTTTGTTTCTCCCTTGTGCACTATTCTAGCTGGGTATGTTCCAGCCCAAGACCCTAGTCAGGATTAAGTGGGTTAGAAAATGACATAATTACTTACAGTATAATGAATTAATTACCAATTACCTTACCATGATCATTATTGCAGACACTAGTAAGGATTAAAAATTAAAATATAAGATGTCCTGAGCAATTAAAGATTAACTGTAGACAATAAGGATATAAAAAACTAAAACAAGGTCTCTCAGGTGAACTCTAAAATTTACATTAATTAAAATGAAGAAGTTGAGGTGCCAATTAATTAATTAATGAATATGAATGATGGGGCCAAAGGATATCAACAGGCACCCACAAGAACTGAGTTACATTTGCTAGGACCTCAAAAACTGAATCAATATTTCTTTGAAATGCATGTTTAGAAGCTTTGATAGAACAACGTTTAACATGCAGAAGGCTAATGTGGTGCAGCTAGTCTGCGTTATTAAGTGCCTTATATTTGTCAATTTACTTTAAATTTTGTGTATTATCTCGACTTCCTCTTCCTGGTTTTGAGCTGTTCTTTACCACTTTTTGAGACATTTGCCTTTTACCTGATGGTCATTTTGTTTATGGGCAGAAATATTTTTAATTCAAGTTTCCTATAAATATGTTTGTTTGGATGTTGACATAATATTGTATGTAAAATATTCAGTTGATTAATTGAGTCTAATGTAATATACTATATCTTGCTTATCTTCTATAATTCTTCTGCAGATAACCTTATATCAAATGGACTAAGCAAATGTGAAAGAAGCTATACTTGAATATTTACTGTGTGTTTTTATTAGAAAGTCATTATTGTTAGTGTAGGAAGGCACGTAATTCATTATCATTATTTTCACATCCTTTTTAAAACAGTAAATCAGTATAAAATAATCTCAGTTATACCAAACTGTCACCCGGCATTTGAAAAGCAACCTGGTACTTGATCCTTCTTTTTAACAGTATATCATTATAAAATAAACTCAGTTATACCAAACTGTCACCCAGCATATGAAAAGCAACCTGGTACTTGAGAAGTCAATCTTGTAGGACCTAACTCATGCTACCAGGCAGATAAACTGGGGATTAAACTCCATGTGCTTTTCAGGGAGTGCGCATTGCAGCATGAAAGCAGAATTAATGCAGATTTCCAGAATGCTGCTAAAGTGGCTAGAGATAAAGTGTTCATTGCAGGTCAATGCTGTTTCTAACAGACAGAGTTGATGTCATCATAATCCTTCATCACACAAGGCTTCACCATGTCTGATAAATAAGTAACAGGACATATGCTTGCTCATCCTTAAGATGCAAACATTGATCATACACCGTTCTAGCAACTATATCTATGCATCCAAAGAAAATAAGAAAATGAAAATTTTCTATAGCAGCTTTTATGGCAAACCAGCTGGATCTGGACATGGAATTAATCACATGGTAAGGGTACTTTGAGCATGAATACAGGTGTTGCTCAATAAAATCATTCTGACAAAATGGTCCTTTGTTTTGGCACACATCAGCCTTGACACCTACTGTAAATATGAGTTGTGAGTGAAGGTATTAAAATGTTAATAGTTGTAGAAACAATAGGTTTTAACCATTTTCTGGTCTGTGGATATCAATATGTAATGAACCCTGGATACTGTTTACGTAGGTACTTGAAGTCTTCCTATTCTGATTTTTGTGGATTGGAGCACAAATTCAGTTTTAGAAGGACTAGGGTGATCATATGAAAGAACCATGGGCAGGGGTGCCTGAGGGCAGAATGTTCACAGAAGCAAGCCGACACATCCCATTACAAACTGATGACATCGTGTGACACTGACATCTTGTTTCAATGCCAAGCCATCTGCCTTGGGAGATACTGACAGTGCTGCCAAAAGTAAAAAGCTGCAAATACACAGAGTATGAGATGCAATTTGGAATGTCTCACAGGACCCAGGAAGCAGGGCAGGAGTTGCTACACTGGAGCACCAGGTGGCTGGCAAATCATCAACAGCAGGGGGTGTAGAAATTAAAGTGTGAGAGCATTTAAACCAGCCTGGTGTAACACTCCATCAATACTGGGAATTCCCCACCCATTTTCATTCCACCCAAGCAGATGGTGAGAGAGAACTGGACTACTGCAGTAAAGTAATGGTTGTTTCTGGCATAGTCAATCAATGTACAAATCTCTGGCTAGAAAGAATGAGGAGATGTGATTGGACAGTACAACCGGAATGATTTGTGTCAGATTCACTGCATGGCATCTTCAGATCAACCTAGTTCAGCTTTTTAATACTCCACAGCAGCCATTGGCAGGTACAATTCACCCTAGAGTCTCAATCCAAGAAAGCATTCTTGATCAGATGTGGAGTGTAGCACTTTGGTTCAGTGGTATTAAGATGCCCACCAATTTAGCTACAATATAATTAATGTGGATATGCCCTGCAAGTCTCAAAAAAACTGTTAATTTCTGGTGACTTATTTAAGATTTACTATTTGCTTCACCATTCAAACTTCTGAACAGCTCAAGACTCTACTTATACAAAATTCTCTGCTTTTGGCTCCAAACCTTGTTGGATATGGCAACATAAAAATGGGTGCTGCTCCCTCTAGATGAAATGTGAGTGTGTTCTTTTCATAGCATGACTACAGAATAGGTTATTTTAATGTACCTGAAGCATCCGGCTAGAGAATATGTGACTACTCATTGCTGCCTCATCTGTATACAGTTCAAACATTGCATTCCATCACAGATTTCACCAAAGAGGCAAATGAAGTTTTGGATGTTAGTCATGCAGAGGTGCAATTTTGGGGTTAGATCATAAAAGCATGGTCATGTGTGGTTGATGCTGGAAATGTAACACAAAGAGGTCTAAACTTTGCAGATGTCATTTTTCAGTAAAGAATGGACCTTGAGAATGAGCTCATATTACACTAGGAAGGAAGCTCAGTAGATATTGCTGCACTGCACCTTGCCATACAATTACATAAAATTGATATTTGAAGAAGAGCAAGTTAACATAAATGTTATTACTACACCAAATAATTTGTTATTTTATGAATTTACTGCATATTTTAGAAAACTGTATATATGTTTACTTGTTTTACTGGAGACAACTATAAAAAATCTGTTGTCTTTATGACATATGACAAAACGCAACTAATGAAGTAAAGGCAGTGTGAGTTACTTGGAATGCTGGAGGGCTGGTTTTGTATTACTTGTTGAAAACAGAACTTCTCTTTCTGTTATATACTACACATTATTCTTGAAATTTGTGGATTTTATTTATTTTAATGTTGTATGTTGGAGATTTCTTACCATTTGGAATACATTTTTTACATTTTAAATTTATTTTATTACCTCCTGTTTTTTTTATGCAACGAGTTTGTTGAGTGTGTGACATCACTGGACTTCTGGTTTAAATATGGCTGCAATTCCATTTGAGTTTATTGCTTGATTGGATGAAAATAAAATAAAAAATTAGCATTTTTTAGATTTGATTCAAGTAAGGTGAGTACTAGCTTTGTTTTGGGTTTGAAATCCTTTGTTCACTTTACCTTTGATTTTTGTATTGTATGCTTCTGGCACATGCTCCAATTTCTGCCTGGCACTTATTAGGAATTTTGTCTTATGTTTATATCTTCCAGTCTTCTCATTACTCACAATAATCCCTGGAGTAATCCAGTGGTGATTAAGGCGTTAAATATATAATTAATAATGGAATCCATCACTATAAAATATTTAAACCTGTAAAAAAAACCTTGTGAAATAACAAATATTTTCAAAGCCGTTTTTCATCCTGTCCAAAAACTCTGCTCATCAACTTTATAAACTCCTATCTTGAAATTTTCTTCATTGGCTTTTTCAACCATTACACATTACTTGATTCACCATTTTAGTTGGCTGCGTTAATTTCCCACTATGCACTACAATCCTTATCCATAACACAATCGCTTCATTAGATAGATAGATAGATAGATAGATAGATAGATAGATAGATAGATAGATAGATAGATAGATAGATAGATAGATAGATAGATAGATAGATAGATAGATACTTTATTAATCCCAATGGGAAATTCACATTCTTCAGCAGCAGCATACTGATACAATAAATAATATTAAAGAATGATAATAGTGCAGGTGAAAAACAGACAATAACTATGTATAATGTTAAATGTTAACGTTTACCCCCCCGGATGGAATTAAACAGTCGCATAGTTTGGGGGAGGAACGATCTCCTCAATCTGTCATTGGAGCAGGACAGTGACAGCAGTCTGTCGCTGAAGCTGCTCTTCTGTCTGGAGATGATACTATTAAGTGGATGCAGTGGATTCTCCATAATTGATAGGAGCCTGCTGAGCGCCCTTCGCTCTGCCACAGATGTTAAACTGTCCAGCTCCATGCCAACAATAGAGCTTGCCTTCCTCACCAGTTTGTCCAGACGTGAGGCGTCTTTCCTCTTAATGCTGCCTCCCCAGCACACCACTGTGTAGAAGAGGGCGCTCGCCACAACTGTTTGATAGAACATCTGCAGCATCTTATTGCAGATGTTGAAGGACGCCAGCCTTCTAAGGTAGTATAACCGGCTCTGTCCTTTCTTGCACAGCGCATCAGTATTGGCAGTCCAGTCTAATTTATCATCCAGCTGCACTCCCAGATATTTATAGGTCTGCACCATCTGCACACAGTCACCTTTGATGATCACTGGGTCTATGAGGGGTCTGGGCCTCCTAAAATCCACCACCAGCTCTTTGGTTTTGCTGGTGTTCAGGTGTAGGTGGTTTGAGTCGCACCATTTAACAAAGTCATTGATTAGGTCCCTATACTCCTCCTCCAGCCCATTCCTGATGCAGCCCACGATAGCAGTGTCATCAGCGAACTTTTGCACATGGCAGGACTCCGAGTTGTATTGGAAGTCCGATGTATATAGGCTGGACAGGACCGGAGAAAGTACAGTCCCCTGTGGCGCTCCTGTGTTGCTGACCACAATGTCAGACGTGCAGTTCCCAAGACGCACATACTGAGGTCTGTGTTTAAGATAGTCCACGATCCATGCCACTAGGTATGAATCTAATCCCATCTCTGTCAGCTTGTCCCTAAGGAGCAGAGGTTGGATTGTGTTGAAGGCGCTAGAGAAGTCTAGAAACATAATTCTTACAGCACCACTGCCTCTGTCCAAGTGAGAGAGGGATCAGTGTAGCATATAGATGATGGCATCCTCTGCTCCCACCTTCTCCTGATATGCAAACTGCAGAGGGTCAAGGGCGTGTTGAACCTGTGGCCTAAGGTAGTGAAGCAGCAGCCTCTCCATGGTCTTCATCACATGTGATGTCAGAGCAACAGGCCGAAAGTCATTCAGCTCACTAGGACGTGATACCTTTGGGACTGGGGTGATACAAGATGTTTTCCAAAGCCTCGGGACTCTCCCCTGTTCCACGCTCAGGTTGAAGATGCACTGTAGAGGCATTATGGCATTATGTAGTGGGTATTGACAAAATGAGAGAAGAATAGGTTGTGTGAAGGCAGAATCAAAATAACCTTACATTTTGTATTGGGCAAAGGCACTGGGAAGAATCTTATTGTGCACTCTCAATATCCTTGTCATGTTAAGGGTGGACAAATTGTGATGTCATCTGCTATGGACTGTGTGTGCCTTTCATAATCTTATGTATACTTTTGAATTAAATCTGCCAACAAAACACCCTTCCTTTATAGCATTATATTTCAACTAAATCAGGGGTGTCGAACTCTGGGCCTGGAGGGCCACAGTGACTGCAGGTTTTCATTCTAACCCATTTCCAAATCACTGATCAGTTTTCACTGCTAATTAACTTCTTTTCCCTACATTTTAATAGCCATTTTTTTAAGGATTCAGTCCTCTGAGTGGATTATTTTCTTCACTAAATGACAGCCAAACAGAAATGACACGTAAGACAAGCCAGCAGATTACCAGCTAAATGGGGGCTTCAAACTCAAGCCTATTTCATTCCGACCAGTTTCTTAATGAGAAGTCGATTCTTGCTGTTAATTAAACCTGTTATTTAATTAAATGGCTTGTTGCTGCTCTCAATCTGTAACAGCAGACACTTCCAAAACTGCAGATTTTCTGTTTTTTCTTAGAACACTGTCAAAATGTTTTGGTGACCTGAGACATCATCCTTACTGAGACATTCACCTTTCTTTATTTTCAGATATTGTGTGATGGGTACAGGTGAGCTGGCATTGTAGTGGCTTGTTTTGTGTCTCATTATTGTTTGGCTGCTAATTAAGAAAAAAGAAACAATTAAGGGGCCTGCGTCAAGTCAATTAAAAGAAGGTAATTAGCAGTAAAAACTGGTCACTAATTTAGAAGATGGTGTGACACTAGAGGGCGCTGTCGCTCCTCAAACCCAATAGGCAAACACCCACGACAACAGGTAAAAGCACCAAGAAGTATTTTCGTTTATTTTTTTCCACCATGTAATGTGCTTTCAAAGCACCACCACCACCACAATACACAATAAATCAATAATAACTAATACAGTTCTCCTCCCAGCAGCTCCTTCACACTCCCTCCCAACTCTGGCTCTCTTGCTGGGTTTCCACTAGTCCTTTATATAGTCCTTGACCCGGAAGTGCTTCTGTCCTTCCATCCATGTGATTCACCAGCACTTCTGGGTCAGATGGAGACTTGTATTTTCTTTAGCCCGGAAGTACTTCTGTCCTTCCGTCCCCATGACTTGGGAGTACTTCCGGGCTATATTGGAAACAGAAGTCCCCGTGTCTCTCTGCAGCATTCTCCTGGTGGCACCTATGGTACCCAGCAGGGCTGGGTCCATCTCCCATAGTCCCCTGCGGGAATATGGGGCACTGCTAAGCTACAGGGAAGTTGCCATCTAGCGTCCTAGGGGTTTTGGCTGGGTTGAGCTGCCGACAGTCTATCACAATGGTTAGAATGAAAACCTACAGGGCCAGAGTTCAACACCCGTGAACTAAATTGTTGAGGAAAGAAGAATTAACACCAGCATTTTCCTAATCTTATATTTTAAAATAAGCCCTAAAATGCAATTATTTAACTAGGTCATAACAAAAGACCATATCAGATAACTGTTATTTGATATGGCAACTGTCAGCTATCACCTGAATTTTCACCCTTTTCTAAGAAACTGTGAAGATCAAAATAGCTTATGGACATTCAGGGGTTTCTTTCAGCATATTTTCAAACAGGTGTATGTACTGTGCCCAGATCCAGGTATACTTAGAAGGCTCGTGAAATGGGGACAAGTTCCAACAGTTGCAAGATATGACAACTAACCAAGTATCTTGCTGAGTTCTACCAGAAACCTTCTGAGAAGAGCAGTATCAACATTATAATCTCAGACCTTTGTAGATGAACAACATTTGTAGCTAGCATGTATTCTTAAACTGATAAAACATACTGGGATTAATGTGGAGCAGTGCATGCATGAGGCCTAATGAAGTAACAAGTATTTAATTAATATAAAGGAACATTTATAGACAATAAAATAAAAATATAACTTAAAATGAAATTTAGCTGTAACTTGCATATCTATATTTGCAGGAACAAAACTGCTTAAAGAAAAGGCCCATTCATTTCTCTGTTTTCTCCATTCGATTTAGGATCAAGGAGAACTGGAGCCTAGTAGTAACATAAATGACACTATATACTTACAGAGAATGAAAATAACAATTGTTAAATAAACAATAAGATATGTAACACAGAGAAAATGAAAGAAGTACACATAGGATTGATAGTGACGAACACACTGACTTCTAAACACATTATAAATAAAAGAGCAGGTATTATTACAGAATCAGAGAAGACTAACAATGCTAAGGAGGAAAAGCACACAGTTACAGTACTGTACTGGTGGTGATCACATAAGACAAATAAGGAACCACAGCTCACCCACTGTGTTTGAATTAATTCTTCATTTGTGTTTATTCATTTACTCCATTTTCTGAATCAGATTCTTATAGTGTCACAGTGAGCGAGAGCCTATGCCAGCAATAATGGGCACAAAACAAAAAAACAAACTTGGTCAGAATGCCAGTCCATTCATTATAAGGCGCATCACCAACACAATCACACATAACCCCATACATATCCTCATGTCAATTTGTTTTTGACTTGCACACTGCCAGTTCATATTAGCTTAATATAATAATATTTTCCATTTAACAATTAAGATTTGGATGCATTTAAGATGTAATTTAATCTAGAGATCTATAAATATATACTGTATATATTTCATATTTTGACTATTCCATGGTGGTTTATATTTAAACCTGTGTGCTCATTTTTAAATATGTCATATTTGTTAATGTGTGAAGTACTCTGTGAACTAGTAATGAAAGATTGAAGTACATCTTTGAGACAGAAGGGAGACCAGAAACTATTTTTCCACATTGAATCAGATTAAAAACAAAAGGTACTTGCTACTGGAACTGGAGAAGAAACTATTGAGGCTTACAATGCATTACAGAGTATATTACATACATCAGATTCTCTGTGCTGTGTATCCTGTATGGAAATGTAAGTTACTAAATCTGTTATGCACATTATGTTCTTCATGATATGAATTCAGTACTGTGATGTGAGTTGCTTTGTAAAGAGCATTGTGAAAGTGCAAACTTTGAAAGAAATTACATAAAATAAACATGTATTAATTGATTGAAAGGCAGTTATTACAAAGTAGAATGTGCATACATCAAAATTAGCTAACCCGTGATTAACATTCTTATGTGACACACTATGAAGTCTAATTTATAAACAGTAATACTGATTGTTCTATAAATTTGTGTCATTATCACCATGTAGTTCTCATGCAAATAAACTGGGGTTGGGAACTTGTGTCTAACAAACTGACATGTTGTTATGATTTCATTTAAGTGTCAGTGAGGCATATACTGTATCATGATGTCTCATTTTCACTTTACTTTTACTTTCAAGAAGGTAACATTTAAACTCAGAAAACATCAAAGGAAATTATTTAATCTTTTACAAGCTTTAAGATTTTTTAGGAAATAAAATAGCAACATAAGGGAAACTATTGCAAACTAAAATAATGCCTCTTGATGTGGAAATGCTTTCTTTGTATGTTTTTATTTTTTATTTTTGAGTTCAAAAATACATAGGTATTCTAAATTAGTCCTCATAGTTTTCAGGCTTCACATGGAAGAATTTGATGATGATGGTCATGTGGACATCTGGGACACCCGCCATTCAATACATAAACGTAGGGGGAAGCATGGTACCTTGATCAGATGGTAGTGGCGCAAATAATCACCACAGAAGAACAGGAAAAGAACAGAGAACAGCACAAGTTAGAACAGAATTGCAGAGAGGAAATGATAATTCAATGCTCTTATAAACTAATAGGAATTCAACTAAAATGTAGCTATGAAAAAGCCATTTTAAAATAATAGGTTTTTAGCAATTTTTAAAATTGTTCTACAGTATTAGACTAGTGAATTTCTATTGGTAAGTATTACAAATTTTAGGTGCATAAGAGCAAATTCACTAATTTTTTTCTGGTTGGCTCTTGAAATTATAAGAAGACCTTCATTTGAAAATCTGAGGTTACAATTTGGAGTGTAAGGTGAAAGACATTCCAAAATATACGATGGGCGAGATTATTTAAGGTTTTGTAAACCATTAGTAGCATTTTAAAGTCAATTCTCAATGACATGCGTAACCAATCAGATTATCTTTTTCTAGTTAAGATTCTTGTGCTGCATTCTGCACTAACTGTAACAGATTGATGTCTTTCTCAGGTAGTCCTGTAAGGAGTGCATTACGGTAATCTAGGTGACTGAAAACAAAAGCATGAACTAAGTTTTCAGTGTCTTGTAAATGTATAGGAGGTCTAACTTTATCGATATTCCTTAAGTGAAAAAGTGCAGTCCTAATAATCTGATTAATATGTGATTTATAATTTAGGTCAGGGTCAATAGTTGACTTTTAAGCCCAAGGGATCAAGTTTATATCTGATACCCTCACTATATCCATTTTTGCTAAAAACTAAGATTTCGGTTTTCTCCGTATTTAGTTTGAGAAAGTTGAACAGATGGTCTAAATTTGTGAATTTCCCCTTGGGATTAATAAAGTATCTATCTATCTATCTATCTATCTATCTATCTATCTATCTATCTATCTATCTATCTATCTATCTATCTATCTATCTATCTATCTATCTATCTATCTATCTATCTATCTATCTATCCTCCATCTCACATTATCAGGGAGAATCAATACTATCAAGATGAACATCCTTCCCAATCTTTTTTTTTCTATTTCAGAGCATCCCCATGTGCATTAACAAATCATTCTTTACAAAATTAGATTCAATTATAAGCTCATTTTCTTGGAATTTGAGATATCCACACATTCAAAGGGCAACTCTATAAAGTCCTAAAACAGAAGGTGGAATGGCACTTCCTAACTTTCAATTTTATTACTGGCCGGCAAATATACAAGCTATAAAGACTTGGACATTGACACAGATTGATTAATATACACTAGCCTGGTCTGTAATAGAAATAAAATCTTGTAGTACTTCTTTATATGCCTTGCTTTGTGCTCCAGTAAATGCAAATTGTCAATATACCAATAATTCATTTGTCCAATGCAGAAAGCACTTTAAGGCAGAGAAGCTTTTATCTGTTGTACCTTTACATGACAATCATCTTTTTCTACCCTCTTGAACCTACACAGAATTTAATGCTTGGACAACATCCGTGATTAGAAAACTTAGAGAACTGTATGTAGATAATGTCTTTGCATTAAATGAACAATTACATTTCAAATTTAACTTTCCATCAAAACAATTTTTCCACTTCTTTCAAATCAGAAACTTTGTTGTTTCACACCTCACACCAATTTCTATTCTATAAGAAATACTCATCAGTCTTGCAGTCTCAGACAGCATTTCAATAATACATAAAAATGTATTATAAAGTTTTCCTCCTTTCAAAGATCCTAGGGTATGGTGGAGAAAGGATCTTTCAATTAGTATCTCAGAAAGGAGTGGAAGGCAGCCATGCAGAGAATACACTCTAACTCCATATGTGTAAAGTATTCAATCATTCAACTTAAAATATTTGTTGATCACGATTATGTTGTTTAAAATTGTCCAAAATGTATCCAGGGCAAGATTAAACCTGTGATTGTTGTAATCTAGCTCCAGCATCACTGAGCCACATGTTTTGGAAGTGAACCAAATTAACTAATTCTGGACAAAAATCTTTAAAAAAAGCCTATCAGACAGCCTTGGTGTTACAATCACTCCTAACCCATTAACAGCTGTGTTTGGTGTACTCCCAGATGGGCTTAAAGTGGAGAATGACAAACTGATTGTAATTGCCTATGCCACACTACTAGCATATAGACTTATTTTGCTAGCGTATAGACTTATTTTGAAGAATCCCATCCCACCTGATATAAGTCAGTGGGTAACTGATGATCTATACTATTTGAAATTGAAACAAAAATTCTCACTTAGATGATCTGTAAAACTTTTTAAAAATATGACAAGGTCTACTTAATAATATTTTAGAATAAGCATTTATATCGGGGGGGAAAAGACATTCTCCCTTCTTTGTTGGTTTTATAGATTTTCTCTTGCTGTTGGCTCTCCTCTCTCTCTCTCGGGTGGGGGTTGAATTGTGCTTTTTATAAGTTTGACTTGATTGTATGTAATGTTATCTTCTTAATTGTATAAGTTAGATATGATTACAGTAATCCCTCCTCCATCGCGGGGGTTGCGTTCCAGAGCCACCCGTGAAATAAGAAAATCTGCGAAGTAGAAACCATATGTTTATATGGTTATTTTTATATTGTCATGCTTGGGTCACAGATTTGCGCAGAAACACAGGTTTGTAGAGAGACAGGAACGTTATTCAAACACTGCAAACAAACATTTGTCTCTTTTTCAAAAGTTTAAACTGTGCTCCATGACAAGACAGAGATGACAGTTCTGTCTCACAATTAAAAGAATGCAAACATATCTTCCTCTTCAAAGGAGTGCGTGTCAGGAGCACAGAATGTCACATAGATAGAGAAAACAATCTCTAGCAAACAAATCAATAGGGCTGTTTGCTTTTAAGTATGCGAAGCACCGCGGCACAAAGCTGTTGAAGGCGGCAGCTCACACCCCCTCCGTCAGGAGCAGGGAGAGAGAGAGAGAGAGACAGAGTTTGTTTTTCAGTCAAAAATCAATACGTGCCCTTCGAGCTTTTAAGTATGCGAAGCACTGTGCAGCATGTCGTTTCAGGAAGCAGCTGCACAAAAGATAGCAACGTGAAGATAATCTTTCAGCATTTTTAGACGAGCGTCCGTATCGTCTAGGTGTGCGAACAGCCCCCCTGCTCAATCCCCATACGTCAGGATCACAGATAGTCAGCGCAAGAGAGAGAGAAAAGTAAGCAATCTAGCTTCTCAGCCATCTGCCAATAGCGTCCCTTGTATGAAATCAACTGGGCAAACCAACTGAGGAAGCATGTACCAGAAATTAAAAGACCCATTGTCCGCAGATATCCGCGAACCAGCAAAAAATCCGCGATATATATTTAAATATGCTTACATATAAAATCCGCGATGGAGTGAAGCCGCGAAAGGCGAAGCGCGATATAGTGAGGGATCACTGTATATGGAATGTTATTTTCTTCAAATAAAAAAATAAATAATGCATATGGGCCCATATAATCATAAGAATTCTGAAAATTGTCTGGCAGAAAATATTTCATTGGTATAAGACATTGATGTGATGAATCCTGAGGGCTGATACATTGATCATAATTTAATAAATAAGTGCACAATATGGCATGAGTATGCAAACCATTATATTATCATTCAGGGTTTCTTAAATCATAGTAGACCAATGACAATTGCTTAAACAACATGTGCAATCCGTATGCAACCCATTCCCATTAAATACAACTTTGACCCTTCGTCACCCAACACAGGCAACCCATACTTTAAGAAACTATGTTATAATTAGTCACCTGCCTGATCCTTTTCCAGATATATTACATAAAAAGATTAAATTCTCACACTCCCCTAAAAGTAGCAAAAATCCAAAATGTAAAACCACAATTAACACTGGCACACCAATATCAGACAACTGTAATTCAGTATGTGGAAAAATTCTTATTCCACTTCATCCACAGACTGTCTGTGATAGTGTGATGGTTTGAAATATGTTTTCCTGGTGATTATGGTAGCTTAGTAAAGGAGGTGTCACAAAATATCGCCTACGTGCTACTAAAATTTATTTCTGGTAGAATCATGTTGCATGTCACAATGTCAGGATAATCTAGGAACAGTGCAAGGAAAAAAATGGCTATCAGTCACTAGACTTTACTATACAGTGCCTAATGGAAGTTTTCACAATTTATTTATATAAAATATTGAATCACAGTGGATTTAATTGGGTTTTTGATATTGAGTAAAAGAAAAAAGACTCCTTAATGTCAAAGCGAAAACATCTATAGTGATCAAAATTATTTACAAATAGAAAACACAAAATAATCAGTGACGTAATTATTTATTTGACTCCTTCAAGTCAGTACTCAGTAGATGCACAGGTCTCTATCATCTTTGCACGCTGCCATTTTTTGCCATTCATCTTTGCAAAACTGTTCAAATACTGCCAGGTTGCACAGGGAACCTGAGTGAACAGCCTTTTTCAAGTCCAACTAGAGTCTCTCTTTGTGCCATTCCCCCATAAAGCTGCAAATGGTAAGAAGTTGTTATATATTTATAGTCTCTCCAATCTTATCCACTTTAGCTTGTAATTCCTTCAGAGTTATCCTAAGTCTCTTGGTGGCCTCCATCAAAAGTTTTCTTCCTGTACAATCACTTCATTTTTTTAGGTGGCCTGCTGTTGGCAGATTTACAGTTGTGCTATATTTTCCATTTTTAATGGTTGATTTAACTGGACTCCAAGGGATATTGACTTGGATTTCTTCCTGTATCCACCTACAGATTTGTACTTTTTCAATCACACTTACGAGATTAATTATTTTGTGTTATATATTTGTAATTAATTTAGATCACTCTGCAGGGATCTGTTTACATGTTTATGTTAAAGAGTCTTCTTCCATTGATCAGTGTCAAAAAATCCAAATTAAATCCACTGTAAGACAAAGCTGTATAACAATAACATGTGAAAGAGGTGGAATAAACCAGAAATCAGCAGAAACAGTGGCTTGAATCTGCACCAAATTTGGCAGTATTCTTGTGGCATACCAGTAATACCTTATAAAGTCCATGCTTTTACAATTTTGGCTTTGTGTACCTAAAGACTCAGTTTTTAAGTATTTAGTGTAGTATATCTAACACAATCTTCATTTAAAAAGTTAGAAAATCATTATTATATATTGTAAATGCATGTATTAATTAGATAAGCACAAAATTATACATGGATATTATTTTCTATTAAAGAATTATAACGCAATTTGAAAAGCAAAATTTAAAACAGAAGTAGTGTTACCATTTCTTCATTTCTGATATTTAAAACAAATACACATATATATAAACAAAGAGTGGTCAGTATTTCATGTAAATGTTGGTGATTGTCTCAGTATTGTCAACAATCAGCAATTTCTTATCACCTACAAGAAAAGTTTTATTTAATAGATGTTTACAAGTATTATATTAGAAACAGTTGTTCTTAAGCATAACTGACAGAAATACAGTTTATAGCAACTTACTGTTCAATGCGGCAGATGCATGGAATACATCTCCTGTTATTGATATTTTATTATAATCAAAGCTCTCAATAAAAGGTGATTACCTGGTTCAAGACATACATTACTATTTTTATTAAACCATTTCTAATGTTTAAATGTCATTAATTAAAACACAATTCATTCATACAAAAACAAGTTAACATAATTATAAGGAAATAATGAATTCCATTTGTAATTTGTTCAGTGAAAGATCAATGTTTTGCTGTCAATACTAAGTGAACTAATTTGTTGTTAAATGTGCTCAGTCATTTCAGGGTGAATACTCAATTCCACCATATGAGCAAATCCTTTAATCTTGACTAGTCCACTGAGTAAGAAATCTTGAAATCTCCTAATATGATGGGACAGATGTATTGGGATCAGGTTTGATTCTTTTAATTAATGTCTACACAATTCAAATTTCATCCTTGAAGTAACTTTGTCCTTTTATATTTCTCTGATTTTTTAGTATTATTATTTTTGCAAGTTCTGTAGAAGTTGTTTAGAGAATATAATAAAAATTAAGTTAAAAATTGACACTAAATGTTGTCAGGGATCTATTTTTTATATCAAAGCTACCAGTGGTTATTGATAAATGTAATGATGGTCAGAAATACAGTAAATATAATTTTTACTCATTTGTTTCACTGTTAACATATTAAAAAAAGCATCAATTGCATTCAAAAACATGTACATTTCATTTTTTTGACTCCACTACAGTATAGATGAAATGTAATCACATAAATCAGAAGTAAATTTTTATAAATTACAGTCACTTAGGACAACCTTTGATAATATAACAGAACTGTTTTCATTAGTTATCTTTTTTAAATTGTTCCAATGTGTTATTAGAATACTAGAAAAACACACTCATATTTTAAAAGACAAGGGAAGCTTTACAGTTCTATTCATGTATAACAGTAACCTTATGATTTTCAAAGATGTCCATCCATCCATCCATCCATCCATCCATCCATTTTCTAAAGCTGCCTTATCCTCAGCAGGGTCATAGACAATTAACACAACAAAATTGTCTTCAGTCTCAAGACAGTCGTATAGCCAATGTATTTTAAATAGTTGTTTATTAACTACAGTATTACTTTATGTTAGTTAGTTAAGTATTTATATCACATAGTGCTCTTAACAGTTGTTCTACAGTATACTCAGGAATACTGGCAATAAAAAATTGAAATGTATATTGAAAGGCAACAAATGTTTCATATTTTAACTGGAGGAGCAGATTGTTGCATCTCTGTTTTATACTTTTTACAATGCTACAATATTTTTCTATTACTGTATGAATATTTATTTATAATACTCATTTTCTTAATTTTTACTAAAAAATCAGTTTTATTTTGTTTGCATCTACTTGAAATTACAGAACATTTTTAGGGAGTTTTAAAAATATCTGATTCCGTATATTCTGGTGAAAGCAATTTTGGATGTACATTCTTCTAATACTGTATGGTCCAATAAATTAAATGAAACTTTTGAAATTTTTTAATCTCAAAAAATGCAAAGTAATTTGCAAACGTTTTGATTTGGTAGAAATGGTTGCAAAAGTCATAGCAGAGAATGCCACAAAGAATACATTATGCATATTAGTGAAAAAAATGCATTTTTAAGTCTTCTTCTAAATAAAGTTTTGATGTGTTTTAATGCTGCTTGAAGTAAAATATTTCCCAAGCTTTACATATCAGGATGCATGGCAACTCTTAATATGGTGGCTGTAAGTATTTGAAGGCTGTCGAGAACGATTTATATATAGATTTTGAAAATGAATTTAGAATCATCTGCTTATAAACTATAATACTTTTATATCCATCAGAGGGAGAATGACACTAAGCGGTCTTTCAAGCAACCAATTTTAAGTGCCAAAATTAATGAGATTTTAAGTCCTGACTAAAATCTAATTAAAAACTTTGACACTGAAAGCAATAAGGATGCAAAGCAGTAAATGGTATGAAATATATAAATTGTTGGCCATAAGAAAAAAAAAATTAAACTGGCAAAGTAAAAAAATGAAACAAGCTTTTTTTGACAAGCAGTGAGGTAGCTGCATTATTATAAATGTCTAACTGTGTACATATATACTTCTTCTAGCTATACAGACTCTAGAAGAGCATTTGCAAATGTGGTGGAAATTATTGAACCTTATATATGTTAACCCTATATAATATGTGCTTTCTTTTAGTAAACAATATCCCTTTGAGTCACAACACAAGAACACAAGTTAACAAATTCTGTCCATCAAGCTCATTTGGTTAGCTAATAGCTACAGGAAATTGTCCCTGTATCTCATCTTGAAGTCTTCTAAAAGTTTTAAAGGTTTTTGCTTTAATTACATGACTTTATAGTTTGTTCCAGATTCTCATAACCCTGAAAAGAAGCACTTATATCTTAATTGCACTTTCCCTTAATTCCACCAGTGTTCTTGAGTATTTGTAAAAGAATTTTAAGAAACTAACAAAGAAAGAAATAAATGACAGCATACTAGCCTTCATGGATTCTGTGCCCTGAGTTCAATCTGTGCCCAGATGTTGTCAATGAGCAATTCACACATTCTTTCTGCACACATAGCTTTTCCTCTTACATGCAGAAAACGTGCAGGATAGGTTGATTGGGGATGCCGATGTGAAACTGCATGTGGGTGTGTATGTTAGTGGGCCCTGTAATGGACTGGCACTGTGTCTAGGTCTGTTTCTTGCCTTTGGATATGCCCCGGCCCCCTGTGTTTCTGCATTGTACATGACATGACAAATGAATAAATAAAAGAGCTCCATAGACAGGTAGTGTGTATTAGTGGCTAAGAAACTAGACAGTAAACCAAAAATTGTTGGTTCAGTCCTTATAAGTACCTCATTATGTGTCCCTCACCAGTTATTCCACCAGTCTAAGCTTTGGCCGTAAAATACATAAAAAAATTGCACTATAGGTCTTTACTTGTAAATTGACTTGAGCATAGTGACATTACATGAAATAAAGAATGTGTGAATATACTGATAATGATACATACATTGTTTCAGATACATAGTATTTTATTGATTATAAAAGTGAATTCATTAAGTCTATATATGTCTTTGATTTTGATATATAAATTGCTTTATATCACATATGTAAGTATGTCAATGTTAGGTCTACAATAGCTAGGTTTGGAATGCAGCTTTTTTATTAAGGTCATTAACTTTAAGTTTATTCAGTATATATTTAACAGGGTGGAAAATTTGCATTAATAGTTTGACAGTGGATAGATAGCAATTCATTTATTATTTTGAATTTTTTTTTCAAAGTATAATGTACATGAAGAGGTGCAGTCATACATTAGTTAGTATTCCTGCTTGTGAGAATCCTATGCCAGGCATTTTCCAGGTGGAATTTTCTCATTCAATCAACTTCCATGTAGCTCTTCATCTATAGGGATTCTATTTTCCAATCAAATACCATAATTGTACATGTTAGATTCACTGGAAAGCATTGTATATAAGAGATTGACTGTAATTAATGGGTTCCTATAATAAATGATATAGGTATGTTGTATATATTTCTCTGGATATGCAAAGTTCTTAAGTAAAAAATGTTTTGATATACAGTATTGGCAATACGTTTAATTGGAAATTTGAATTTGGTCCCAGGTAAGTGTGTGCTCTAAGAACTCCAAGTGTATTGTCATGTGTCAATACACTATGATAGTGTCATTGTCATAGTACAATGAATCTCTTTCTTACTTGCATGTTTCCACAGAACAACAATAATATAATAATAAAAACACCACATGCAAAAGTATATATAGAATGAACAGAGAAGGTTAAAAGTGAAAATGTTTAATTTGGGCAAATGAAAGTAGATACAGAGTTTCTGGGTGATTCCAAACTTTTGCCCATTTTAACATTTTGCTTATATTTTCCAGTTTCTGATATATATATATATATATATATATATATATATATATATATATATATATGGAAGAGAAGGTCTGTGATACGGTTTGCATATTTGCAGTTGGAGATCCACGAAGGGAGAAAAAACGAATCACGTATCATAAAATAGTTTTATTCCTGAGCTTTCAACCTCTATCAGGGGTCTTCATCAGAGGATAATGCTTAGACTTACAAGAATCAAAGGCAATATATAGCAATACATTCTGTGGGGGGGTGAGGTGACTAAGTCAGTATGATCAAGGGGGGGGGGGGGGGGTTGTATTGTTTAATTATTGTGTAAATGTCCTAATTTAAGGCCAGTACTAAAAGTGCCAGAGAGTTGGCCGAGTCTTGGCTATCAGATGAAAACGCCATCAACAGACACTTGGACATAAATCCAGCATATGCCAACCTAAGAAGGACATTTACACAATAATTAAACGATACAAAACCCCACCCCCCACCCCCCCACCCAATCATACTGACTTAGTCACCTCGACATCCACGGAATGTGTTGCTATATATTGCCTTTGATTCTTGTGAGTCTAAGCATTATCCTCTGATGAAGACCCCTGATAGGGGTTGAAAGCTCAGGAATAAAACTATTTTATGATACGTGATTCATTTTTTCTCCCTTCGTGGATCTCCAACTGCAAATATATATATATATATATATATATTTTTTTTTTTTCTTTGAAACTGTTCCTCTAAAGTCAGCACCCCAGACTTGTCTTTTCACTTTTGCAGATAACACTGCTATTTGGTATGTACTATTTAAGGAATAAGCTTGTAACTACATTTGCTGAGGTCCTTTTACCTCTTATCCAGTTCTGCAACTTATTCTTCTTATTCCTTCTTCTGTCCTGGTTAGATCTAGTTGGCCCTCTTCTCTCAAAACAGGAATAAACACCTTTGTATATATTTTTCAGTTCTTGGCAATCTGTCACATGAAATAATCTTCATTATTCAAGACCAATAAACTGACATGCTCCTTGATAAAGCTGTTTTCTTTTAGCCATTTTTGAACCCAGAATTGAACTTTAGGAATGTCAGTACCTTGCAACTCAAGGAAAAAAAATAAAGCTGTACTGAACAGAACAACAGGTTTTAGTGGTACTAACACAATTTCAAAGGTTTTTGTAATAACCAATTAGCATTTAAACACGACTAATTAAGGACAGCCAAAGAGAGCTTACCATTAGGACACAAGTAATTACTGCTGAAAATGGAGCATTGCAGTCATGTGTGAATAATAAATTATAAATTGGTCCAGCATGAATAGTCATTTACAACATTAGGAAAGTCTTGACTATATTTTTGAATCAATTTAATAGTAAAAAAGTATACATTTCTTTCAAAATGATGAAAATTTCAGGATAATTCTAAACCTTTGAGAACTAGTGTTTGTGTGTGTATGTATAGGCACATAAAATTATGCATATATGTTTAAAGGCATTGTCCCTTTGACCCTGAATTGGATTAGGGTGGGTTTGGGAAATCTTATGTCATATGATGTTATTTTCAGCAATGATTATATACATACTAGTATTTACATATTGAATACTTTTTTTGCATTTCTTTTCTTTGTATTTTGTGTTTTACAGGATATTGACTTGTATTTCACTTTCACTGTATTTATAAGTATCAGCAGCTCTGTAGGAACTGATCTGCAGAAGTCTAAGTGCTATGCTGAAACAGCATTAGTGATATAGAAAGTGTCCAGAATAAAATCGTTAATAAGCTTTAATATGATTTCCAAAATACAGAGGCTACAAGTATATTCTTTATAGCCAAAGCTACAAATGTGTATTGCTCCCTTACCGTATCTCAGAATCTTCCCACAAGTGATCTCCATTATTACAGCCACCTTCTTCATCATCCTCTAGTTAAATTGAGCATAGTTTCACTCCTATCCACTTTTTCCCTTCCTGTTTCTTCCTTCATTTCCAGAGGATTTAACACAGAAGCTCATTCAGCAGTGAGCACTTTCTTGAGACGAGCTTTATTCATCATGAATACAATTCTCACAAATACTATTGTTAAGCCCTTCCTTTTCTTTTGTGCTAGAAACATGTTGGCTGCCATTCCTTTTCAGTTCCTAGTTTATAGACCTTCTCTTGTTTTGAAATACCAGCTGCATCTCTCCTATACTTTGTTGATCTCTGTCCCTTATAGGAGATTCAACATCAGGTGTTTTGGATTATTTCATTTTTCTTTTAGTTTATTTTGGAAATATCAATGAATGAAAGCACAATGATTTTTTAGTCTATCTAAAGCCATTCTGTCAAGCAAAGTTACCCTAAACGTGAAAATTCATCATAGGTGTTAGAAGCCTAAATATTTAGGTTGCACTTTTTATTCAGGAAGGCTTTTTAAATGTAATCTTCCAATGCTAAGTTCAACAGATCCCCTCAATAATCCGATCACTGATACGTTTGGGGTAGTTAGAACACACTGTGTGTGGTTTTAGGTTTTTACTACAATAAGATATTTTTTGGGGGTGGGTTATTAATTTATTTAATTTGTAATGGCGCCTTTGATCAACATTTCAAGAGTGCCTATAATTTGTTAGTTGTTTTTTTTTTTCATTTAATACATTGTCATGTGTATATCATGTATATCAATATATCGCATGGAATTAAAGCAAAACGGGTTTTAGGAGGGACAAAACAAACATTTTATTATAATTATTTTACAAATAACAATCCTGCAGAATATGATTATTTTTAAAAAACTTAGAGGATTGTCTTTGTGTCTTCCCAATGATAATACAACTGTGATGGGTTTTATGTTAATTTAAACAGAATGTATTTTATACCAAGATTCTTAAGCTATCTCTTAATTTAAAACTTTTTCCCCTAAAATTACTGGTTGATATAAAAGAAAACAAAATTATCTGAAGAAACTTTATTTTTAAAATATCCATCCATCCATTATCCAACCTGCTATAACCTAACTACAGGGTCATAGGGGTCTGCTGGAGCCAATCCCAGCCAACACAGGGCGCAAGGCAGGAAACAAACCCCGGGCAGAGCGCCAGCCCACCGCAGTTTTTAAAATATCTTAAAAGGTAAATAAAAGTAAAAAAAATACATTTGTTAGGGTCATAGAAACACCTGATGCAATTAAAAATAGTTTTGGTGCATATTTTCTAAATGAAAACTTAAAAATGTTATTTCAACACCCATACGTTCCTGTCCTACCATACCGCCAAGAGCCCTGAATTGAACAAAGATACAGATCTTTTATAACTTTCAGGGGGCTACTGAGACCACTGCTGGAGGCAGTTACAGGATCTCTTTGGAATAGCCTTAATTATATTAAGGCAGAAGACTCTTTACATTTGCATTCATAATAGTAAAATGTTGTTAACTCTAATTACCTTTCTTTGAAATGTGTCAACAGTGATAAATAAAGTATCAGAGTATCATAAGATTATACTAAAGTTGAGGATTATAGCATAAGCTGTATGTTATTGCAGAATTCTGGGAGAGAAGTAGTGTGACAGGTAGGTGGTGGGGCTGGCTTAGGTCTACCAAACTATGACTTTCCTTGACCTATGGAACAAATTTATATGGGTAACTGATTGCTTTGTTTTCCTTTTTAATGTTGTAAGTTGGTTACATCTTTTGTGAGCTGGATCTCCACGTGCATGATTTCTGTAACTTTATGACAAAATATACCATTATTTCTATTACTGTTCATTTACATCTGTGTCAACTCTGTTATTTTTCATTTAAATAATGTTGCAAAGTAATCCACTTTTCAATTTCTGTTTTGTATTTAAAAGCTTGTGTAACTGTTCTGAGTCTTTCTTGAGGTAAGTACACGATATAAGAATAAACTGAATAAAATGTTGTTGTAGATTATTAGGCACATCCATGTTTCTATTACAATAGCTACAACAAGCATTTCATCACAGTCTATTGTTCAAATGTATATATATATATATATATATATATATATATATATATATATATATATATATATATATATATATATATATATATATATTGGTTGAAATAGTTTACTGTCAAATAATGCAAAGAGTACGCGACACGTGTTTCGCCCTAATTCTGGGCTCCTCAGGCATACACATTCACTGCACTCCCTTACGGGAATCAAACCTCGGACGTCAGCGCTAGAGGCGAAGCCCCTAGCGTTGCGCCATGGCGCGTGGTTCGTTTAATTGACAGCATGTAGATCTCACAACTGAGGGCACTGTGGCGGATGTTAGCTGACTTGCTGACCAACCACAAGCGTTACCTGGTAGGTAACCACCCATACAATCAGATTGTGATTCAGACTACGAATGCCGTGAATATATATATATATATATATATATATATATATATATATATATATATACACACAATCCATTATTAACAGCAATCTTTTCATGTTATAACCTTAAATAATACACTGGGGAACAATTTTGAATAAATTTTTTGTTGACTTCAATTTTTAAGCTTATTTACACTAAAATAGGTATGCTGATTCTGAAAGTGCAGTTAGTTTTCTTCTATCACGTCAGGTTTTTTCTCTACCGCTTATATTAGTGCGATTAGTGTAGCGTGGATTTGTATAGGCTATTCATTTACACGCAAGACAGTGTGGTCAGAGGTTGTGCGCTGCTCTACGTAGTGAATAAGCAAAATCTATTTTTCTACTTACACACGTATTTCCTTTCTTTCAGATCATGTCTGGCTCTGCTGTTTCTCGTCGTAAGTGCCTAAACAACCCTGATTCATTTTGTTATATACTGTATGTGGCAGTTTCACCATTCCCAGTTAAAGGGCGAACATCAGCACATTTGTAGAGCAAGCCTATTTAGCATATTTCAAAGTTAAACTTGGTGATCAAGATAAGTCTTGGGCCCCTCATAAGGTGTGCAAACAGTGTGTTGAGGGTTTACGGATGTGGACAAAGGTAACACGTGATAAGATGCCATTTGGTAAACCTATGGTTTGGCGAGAGCCAGGAGATCTTTTCAGTGACTGTTACTTTTGTATAGTGAAAACTTCAGAATATAACAAGAAAAATAAATGTAACATAGAGTATCCTAGTCTACCAACGGCTATACGCCCAGTGGCTCATTCAGATGAAATCCCAGTGCCAGTTTTCGTTACACTACCGTCTTTTGAAGAACATGATTATGGTGATGAACTAGGTGACAACAATGATGAAGAGTTTGAAATTGAAGAGGACTCTGTTCATAAGGGATTTGATCAGCATGAGTTGAGTGATTTGGCACGTGATTTGGGACTGTCGAAGGAGGCTTCAGAACTCCTAGCATCAAGACTGCGTGAGAAAAACGTACTTGAAAAAGGAACGAAGGTATCGTACTTTCAAACTAGAGAAATTGCATTTCTGCAGTACTTTAGAACTGACAGTGGCTTTGTGTATTGCCATAACATACCTGGTTTAATGGAGGAATTGGGAATTCCAATCTATAACTCAACTGAATGGCAACTATTCATCGATAGCTCAAAGCAGAGCTTAAAGTGTGTCCTCCTTCACAATGGCAATATATTTGGGTCAGTCCCAATTGGCCATTCAGTTTCTCTTTGTAAAGAATATGCAGACATAAAGAGAGTCATTGAGTTGTTGCAATATCACCAACACAATTGGGTTATCTGTGTTGACCTTAAAATGGAATGCTTCCTTCTTGGTCAGCAATGCAGATACACCAAGTATCCCTGTTATCTGTGCATGTGGGACAGCAGAGCTCGTGAGAGGCATTGGGTGGAAAGGAATTGGCCTCCAAGATGTGCCCTAAAACCAGATGATCCAAACATTCTACTTGAGCCACTTGTTGATAGAAAGAATATTATATTCCCGCCTCTGCACATGAAACTGGGTCTGATGAAGCAATTCGTTAAAGCTTTGCCAACTGAAGGAGACTGTTTCAAGTACCTCATTTTGACATTTCCTAGCATGTCATTTGAAAAAAATAAAGGCCGGTGTGTTTGATGGTCCACAGATTCGGCAGCTCATCAAAGATGAACATTTCATCAGGACAATGTCAGAAGTCGAAAAGAATACTTGGTTATCATTCAAAGCCATTGTCAAGGACTTTCTTGGAAACACACAAGCAAATAATTACACAGAAATTGTCCAGAAACTCTTGGAGAGCTACAAAATGCTTGGTTGCAATATGAGCATCAAGGTGCATTTTCTGCATAGCCATCTTTCTAATTTCCCAGAAAACCTTGGTGCAGTCAGTGATGAGCAAGGTGAACGATTCCACCAAGATTTGAAGGTCATGGAAGGATGGTATCAGGGTAGATGGGATCTACATATGATGACTGACTATTGTTGGAGCATCCGGCGAGATTGTCCTAACACTGAACACTCCAGAATAAGCTATAAGCGTAAATTTTTACCTTAACTGCTTACCCGATTAATTTTCAAATGTTTTACTGTAAAAAAATGTCATAGAGTAACAATAAATCCTTTGTATGAACAAAAGAAATTTAAATAAACAGTACATTCAAGTTATTATTTCATTATTTTTTCATTGTATGTAAAATTTGTATGTGTTTTGACAAAAATGGAGGGTACCCTGTATTGTAAAAACTGGATGTGATAGCAAAAAACTGGGGTCATTTCTGGATTCACCACCGAAAAATTAGTAAAAAACAAGTGTAAGATCTAACTCAACAAAAAATGTGTTCCCTATTATAATACTTTGTGATCATGAAATTTGGAAAACATCATTTATATCAAAAAATTACATTTAAGTGAAAAAATCCACTGTATACAGAATATGGAAACATTTTCCAAAATGCACGAATATGTTTAATCTCAAAATTTTTGTGCTTTCCATATTAGCTTCATATGATTTGACAGGCCATAAGATAGTAGTGCATATATTTATTAAAATATGCGTGTACAAATATGTGTGTGTTATAGGAAGTGGTGCTCATCAGGCAGAGGTACCCAGTCAAGAGGTGGAAGCAAGATGGCAAAGAGCATACCCAGTGTCAGACACAGACTTCTGAGAGAAGGGAATCTTCACACTGGTAATTGCAGTGCATCTCCATATGTTACTGCGGATAAAGGGACATAGCCAGTCGTCGGTAGGCCCTATGCATACAGTAGGTTTCCTGTAAGTAGTACATTACAGCAGGACAAAGCTAGTGACATCATGAGGAAGATTCAAAGATGATTCCTCATAATATCAAAGGGCAGGTGACTCTGCATGGGATGGGGTGTTTGGCCCTTTATTCAAGGACAGACTGAGGCCAAAGAAGGCCACAATACTGACTTTCCTTACAGATAGGTGATTTAATGATTTATGATTTCAACTGTGGAGATCAGGGAGCATGTTACTATTTAAGGGTGAGGTTTGGAAGGATTAGCAGAAAGCAGGTCTTTACCTTTCAGCCTGTTGTTCACAGCTCAGATGCTGCCTGAGAGACCCAGACCTTTAAGACTTACTAATGCTGGCAGAATGCACAGACCCCCAAAACCAACTGGGCAAAATTGTTACCTGATGTTTAGAAAGTCTTAGAAATGCCACAACCATATGGGAGCCTGTATTCAGGTGTAGAAAATGGGACAAGAAGTTACTTAGGTATAGGTTAGGTTATGAGAGAGACAGTGATGGAAGCAGGGAAAATACAAGTGATATGGTGTACTGGAAATGTCAAAAATTGAGCTAGTCATCTCATTTGGTCTACAGAGGTGCAAACCTCATGGTAGCTAGGTCCACATGTGTAACTAGGGTTTTGTTTTAATTTTGTATACTTATATACACCTTCCTTTCTGTCTTTTATTTTCAATACACACTTTATTCTTGATTCCTTTAGCTACTTTTCCTTTAATGAATGGTTCAAAACCTATCAAGCAACAGTGACCGGTAAAATTCTTACTTGTTTTAAGTGTAGCTGTCATATAATGTATATGCTGTGTATAACCTGAGCATAAACATCTTTATTCTTTTTATTTAATATTTCCTTGATGTGTTTTACCTATATGTGAGTTATGTTACAGTTCTGTTACTTTGTCACATTTTGAACAGACAGCAAAGAAACACTTCTGTTTTTTCCACATAATCATTGGTGTTTAATATGACTTTCCAAAGTCAAAATGGTCCCTTATTAAACCCCCGTTCTCCCACTACCACCCACAATAAGAAGTCACATGCAGTTTTAAAGAATTTTTTTTTTTACATTGTAGTGCCTCAAGTGACAGGTCATCACCATTATTGTGATTTTGGATTCTGTTGTTATATACCTCTATCATTAATACCCCCAATTACATAACAACAGCCTTCCCCTTACTTTATGTACTCTCTTGTACTGTAAGGGGTAATCATGTAGTTAGACGTTTGTAAATTTGAGTTCTCCTCATAATGGAGTGCAGCCACTTGCAGGTGCTGTGCTTCAAAGCAATAGGAAGAGAATTAAGTTTTAAACAAATTTCCTGTTCACACATGAGTGATGCCTGTATGCCTTTATTTGGTGTAAAAGTGGCCAGTTAGCATTATGTTATCTATTCGCTAGTATTGGCAAGAAAAAAGGACCATTGAAGTATTATTACTAAATGCTCACATACAATGTATGACAAATAAATGCATGGCAAACAATAAAACTCTCTACAGAAAAAGTGTCTAACCATCTCTTTCACATATATTAATCACACCTTTTACCTCCTTTAAAATCCCATGGGTAGTGCAAAACCTTTTTTTTTTACTAACAACAATGTATTAAGATTTATTAATGGATAAAATATATCATATATTTCTGTTATGCTATATTTTCTATTCATTGAGGCTGGAGAGTTATTCAGTAGTCTCCCTTTGCCTTCTACTGGTGCCAAAACATTATATCATCTGTGGTAAAATTGTTCTCTGGATCATAAAACAAAGAAAGAAAACTTCTTTTTTCTCTCCCTGCAGTTGCTGGACTCCTTGCTGCACGCTTCTAGTTAAGCAACCTGTCAGTTCAGATTGGGTAAAGGCATTGATGCTGAAGATTCCCTACTGACTGCAAACGAGTCATTCGCCAGGCTTTCCTTGTCAGAGAGAGTTAAACCAGTCACTGATCCTAATTCTAACACTGTTGCTGCAGCATTCCGATTTTTAATCACTGCGTGACTTGTCAGATTGGATATGGGCTGCAATGGTAAAATTATAAACATACTAATAATGAGGGTGTCAGAAGCTGCCAATTTTTACCTTTATGAAGCTTTCTTTCATCCTGAATGACCTAAGGGTCCGGGGCATTTGAGAACTAGAACATGGCTCATTTGTTTACAATTAATTGGAGGAAATGTTAAATACTACAGTCGGCTTGAACTTTGTAGAACTCTGACACTAGGCAGAGCAGAATGCTTAAACAGTGAAATGATAATGTTCATGTTTAAAGTCTCTTTTTTGACTGACTGTCCTTTCTTTGTCTCACCTCATGCCATATGATTCAGTGTGCTTTGACACAAATCAAATTTATTCTGTATTATTGTGAAAAATATATTTGTAGATTAACAGCATTGATAAAATATTGTATTATCTGGCTGTGTGGTTAGTACAGTTGTTTTGCTAATTTTAAGGCATACGTTGTACTTACTCATTTCATACCATTGTTGGTCCTTGAACAGCTGATCTAATTAAAATGTTACTTGTAATATCTATTAAAATTATTTAGAGGTACATAGACAGAATCTGACATTATTTTATTTTTCTAACTTGCTTTAGAGCATGCCTAGATCATACTCATATCTAATTCTAAAAGCATAAAAGCAAAGCAAGCACAGAACAAACTAAAGGCCATTGAAGTCATGTACTTTTCTAACTTAATCTAGACCAGGGTCGCACACCAAACACCCACTAAGGCCTATTTAGCATTACCAATCCACCTAACCTGCATGTCTTTGGACATTGGGAGCAAAACCACGCATACGCAGAGAGAACATGGAAACCCCAAGCATGTAGAACCTGGGACGAGAAACCTATTCTCCATACTACGAGGCAGGGCCAATAAAGTGTTATTGTTAAATGCTCTAAATACATGATTTGACTCAACAGTTGTAGTCAAATACAAATGAAGTATATTCTATATACCAGTAGTGCTGTATAGAAAGTTTTGCCACAGAAAATTTTATATGAGTGAAAAGACACTGAAGGAGCTCTGCAAAAGGCACTGGATCACATTTATCAACATTTCCAGAAGCATGCAAATATTGACATTTATGCTCAATTCATCAATTAATTCTCCGGGCATTGTTGAAGAAACTAAATCTACTAAAACTGGTGTGTGTATACTGTATATGTGTCTGACAATTAATGTTATAAAATAGTCACTAACTGTAGTGTAAGTATTGTAGTGTAAGTGAGTACTATGAACTGGAAACAAAAATATCAAATAAATGTAAATCAATGGAAAATATTAAGAAATTGTGACATTTTTTGAAACTTCTTGAAATATTGTGGTTTGTAATCCAAATGCTGAATATTTAAAATGACATACATTGTCAAGTCAGTAGTTACTTTTGTTTTTGACCCCAGTGTACTATACGGTTGTAGAGCACAATTTAAAATCTTAATCAAAGGCAGTTTCTCCTCTCACTGACATTAAAGCTGGTGGGAACGGAGCGTGGTTTAGCATTTTTATTTGCAATTATGAGAGGAGGATTCTCATCACATCTTCTCGATTTTCTCTATTTAATTTTATTTGGAAAGTGTGGTACACAAAATGTGCTATTTGAAAAGAATGAGAGGCATGCCTAAGCTTGCACCAAGAAAACACATTGCAGATAATTTATGTATTTTATTGTTAATTTGTACTTTCAAGTAATATAATTTATTGCATGTAATCTGTTTGCAGTCAGTTGTGTGGATGGCATTTGGAAGCTCAATAATACCATAATCATGAAGTTCAAATCTAAGAAGTGATCAGTAATTAAACATTTATACAGTATATATTACATGTAATTATACTTTAACTCCTATTTTGTAGCAATAAGGAGTAAAAGTGCATCACAATTTTGCAGGTTATATATGTTGAAGAGTAACTGAAAAATGAAGTCCAAATAAAGTCATACGAAGTCAACATGTAACATTATTCAGGTAATTCTTACCTCTGAGAAGAAGTCTGGTGTGGGTAAACCTGTCATCTGGATATTTCTTCATTCATCGAGCTTTTTTTTTAAATGTTGAATTCTCTGTCTTTTCATTTTAATCTGTTCTCCTCAACTTCGATTTATTTCTTTCCTCCCATTTTCCCTCTTCCTCTTTTTCCTCCACTCCACTATTAGAGGTTATTGAACTTCTGGCAGTTACTAGTTTACTTGTGATCTGCATAAGAGGGGATGAGGGAGACTGAGGTATTGTTCACCAATTGAGTCTCCCCTGGTAAATGTATGGCAGATTTCAACCTCAGGATGACGCTCCTCTGTATGTTCCCAACTAAGCTTAGACCTGTAAGACAAAAAGGTTAGGATGCATTTGTAACATCATGTTAAAAGTCCAAATATAAGTTCCTGAAGCAATTCAGTAAGTAATCATTTCAAGTACTGAAAAGAATATTGAAAAAGACGTACCAACAGCAGAGTAACTGTGGTGAAATGGTAAGGGAACTACAGATTAGTTACGTATTTGTTTACATGGCTATATTGCGCACATAGTTTCTGATAGTGTTAAAATATTTTATCAGAGCATGAATGAAGTGTGTAATAAATAATGGTAACTGTATTGAAATATTACAGTTCTTTGCTGCTCTTTTAATAATTTTGATAAATTGATAACTTTTTCTTACCCAAAACAAGTGATGAGCGAACCCAACTGAGTTCGCATCACCACGTATTCAGCAAAATTGCAGAAATGTTCAGAAACTTGGCCGAACTTGGCAAAATGCATTAAGTCAAAGGAAAAGGAGGAAATTAACTAATTTTGGGTAGATTATATTGGTGTGATGGTCTTAAGTGTCTCTGAGGGCTAAGGAAGCATTTGCCAACTATGCTGGGCTAATATCTATGGTTAAAAATGTGAAAACTGGGCTGTGAGGCAGCAGTGCTAATCACTGCACCACCCTGCCTTAAGCAACAAAAGACAAAGATAGAACAATAACCACAAAGAAAATACTACAAATGGCCACAAACTAGCAATAATTACAAAAGGTTATTTATCATTGCACTCACAAATTTCCAATATTCTGGGTACTGATTGGTTGTTCCACAAAATGGGTAGCACAAACCAAATTTTAAGTGTTCGTGTCTGGAAGCGCAGCCACCTTGTTTCATTCTAACTGGCTGCAGTCCATGTGAAAAAAGGGGGCACAGGCTGAATGGTTGTGCAACAAACCTTTAAACCTTGTGAAATAATAATAACTAAAGATTTATTCATATTTACAGGGTGCTTTTATACTTTTGAAGGAAGAAAAGAAAAATCTGCAGATACTGTAGATTGGACCCAGCTGGCACATCTTTTTGGTCTTTTAGTTCTTTTTGCAGATCAGGATGAAGCTGGCACATCTTTTTGTAGGTTATACACAGCTTGCAAATCTTTTGGTACATTGGACAGAGCTGGCATGTCTTTTTTTGTTTTCAATGAATCTGTGCAGATCCTTTGTACTTTTTTCTTCAGTTAGAAAAATAAAAATACCCTGTAAACAATTATTAAATCTGTTGCTATTATTATTATTTCACATGGTCTCATTTTGAATCTGAGAGGATGTGGGTTCCTTTAAGACTGATTTATGCATGTTAATTAGCCATGTGGTGCTGCACCAATGCTTAGGGATCAAGTATTATATATCCAGTTAAACTTCTGTGTATGTTTATTTTATTAAGAGTAGAACAAAAATGTAGCTATGACAAAGCCAAATTGAAAAAGTTGTTTTTTAGGAATATTTTTTAAAATCTTCGACAATGTTAGCCTGGCATATCTCTGTTGGACAAGTATTTCTGATTTTTGGTGCATAACATCAGAAGGTTGCCTCACCACTTCTTTTATGCTTAGCTCTTGGAATCATAAGCAGGCTGCTATTAAAAAATGTAAGGTTACGACTTGGAATTAATGGGGATTGGCACTCCAAGAGGAATGAGCAAGATTATTTAAGGCTTTGTATAATATTAGTAGTATTATAATGTCAATTTTAAAGGGCACAGTTAACAACGCTAAAACTGGAGACACATGCTCAGATTTTATATTTCTAGCTAAAATGTTTGCTGCTGTATTTTGGACTAACTGCAACCGATTGATGTCTGTCTTAGATAGACCAGTTAGAAGTGCATTACAGTATAACCAATTAAAAACAAAAGTGTGAATTCATTTCTCAGCATTTTGCAGTGTTATAAGAAGTCTAACTTTTGGAATGCTCCTTAAATGCAATTTAAAGTTTAGGTCACATACAATTTTTACACTTACACAAATGTTTTACTTCTACCTTTACTTATAAAGCTAAGAAATCAAGATTATTTCTAATTCCCTTATTATTTTCATTTTGACTAACGACTAAGATTTCAGTTTTTTTTTACTTATTTAGCTTGGAGAAATTACTATTCATCCATCAGGAATACAACACAGATATCGGGTCAGACAGCCCAAAGCGTTAGGGTCATCAGGTGCTATAGACAGGTAAAGCTACTTATCATCTGTATAGCTGTCAGAGTTCACCTTGTGTTTTGAAGTAATCTTTCATAATGTGCGCATAAAGACTGAAAATAATCACCACAAATAACAAATAACTTTCCCTCCTGTAAAATAAGAGCGAAACATTTGTAAAACACTGTGTGAGAGGCAAGCATATAGAATCTAAGGTGATTTATTAGAATAATATGGTCTATGGTGTCAAATGCATGCTCAGGTCAAGTAGAACAAGAACAGATATGTTATTTCTATTCAGACTAACCTGCAAGTCATGTATTACTTTAACTAGTGCACTAAAAATACTATGATTTGTTCAAAAACCTGACTGAAACTTATCAAGAATAGAATGTTTATTTAAATAGTATTTTTTTTTCAGGAATTTTATTTTAAAAAGGCAGGTTAGAAATAGGTCTAATGTTGTCAAGTACAGAGAAGTCAAGATTATTTTTCTTAAGCCAGGTTCTATGTACTGCAGTCCTTAGAAGTCTAATCTGGGAAGTCTAGTCTTTACAGTCTAACCTAACAGACTCCCGTATCTAATGATGTGTCAAGTACACTATTAATCAGAACATTAGAGATTTCTCTGAAAAACCCTGTTGGGACTGGGTCAAGGACACAAGTGCAAGGGTTTAGTTTTAATTATTCTATGGATTTCAGGAAACCCTATTGCAGTGAAGGAATTTTAATTCTCCAAAACAAGTTCAACAAGATACAATTTGGAGAGATGTTTTATGTTATTCTAATATCTTTTATTTTGTGTTTAAAAAATGTGGCAAAAGCCTTACAAGTTTCACTAGATGTTTTCAGGTGGCATTCCATTGAATGAGCTGGGTTTAGAAGACAATCAGTCAGTCAGTCAGTCATTTTCCAACCCGCTATATCCTAACACAGGGTCACGGGGGTCTGCTTGATCCAATCCCAGCCAACACAGGGCACAAGGCAGGAACAAATCAATAGTTGAGAATAAAACTCTTGGGTTTCTAGCATTATCATTTATAATTTTATAAAACAGGACTGCAGCTTAAGAAGGACTGCTTTGTTATATTCAGTTATTTGTGTCTTTAATATTTCATAGTGGACTGGTAATTTACTTTTCTTCCATTTATGCTTTGCCCTATGGCATTTTCTCTTAAGATTTGACACTCTATGTGTTTTCCTAGGTATATTAGTGCTAGGGGGTTTCTTAACAAAACTGTCAGGCGCCACTATGTCAGCTGCAGCTTTCACCTTAGAAAAAAAAATATTCCACCTTACTGGTAACATTGCTGGATGTGCTAGAACAACCACTAAATATGATCTGATAATTGAGAATATTATCAAACTCCAGGGATCTCCTAATGTGTAATGTGCAGTAGTGATCCAAAGTCCTCTTTCAGCACCTGTAACCTGCTACTATGAATGTTGTTTGTTCCCACGTGGAAAACCATAAAACCAGCATCTTTATGCTTTGTGAGGACAGACAGAGCTCTTTTTTTAATTTAATAAACACGTGTCCCAGGAAAGCAGAACACAAAAGTCTTCAAGCCAGAAGATGCGCAGTCCAGGTTTTGTACAATGGAGTCCCCCAAAATAACAACAGCACTGGCAGACAGCTGACACAGTTGAGGGCTTCAAAATGGATGCTTAACTGCAACATTAGCACTTCTCTGGGTGCTTGAGGTTCTCCTTTTTCGTTGGTGCTCCTGCCTGATTGGGCACAAAAGTAAAATGAATACCTGCTGACTTCAAACACAGCAGGCATGTGGATGAAGTGAGTAGGCAATTGCTGGAAGGAGAAGTCGGCATCTGTAATAACTTTGCAATCAACAGAGACTACTAAATGATTAAAATAGTATACTTAAGGTGGTTCCTTTCAGAAACTGCAACTAGATTATTAGATATACTGTATCTGGCCAGTACGTAAAGTTATTAGATCAAAAATATGTTGGTGGCTGAGGATGGATGATCACAATGCTAACTATATCACAGTAAAGAATATATACACCAAGATATTTAAAAGAAGCATATTGTCAAAAACAGTAAAGGATTACCAACCTCTTAAGTCAAATAAAGTTTGTGGTTCTTAATTGTAAGTTGTATTTACAAATTATTTCAAATCTGTGTTTTCCATAAGCTAAAGGAAAGTGAAAAAAACAAAACCTGCAGCAACCAATATTTTATGCATGATGACTGCCATTGCACCATGCATGGAAATGATATAGATTGTGGTTAGTTGTCACATATCCTGATTACATTATCATCTAGCAATAATCAAAATACTAAATATAAAACAAAACTGCACAAAAACTAAAATAGAAGTAAAAAAAACATTAAAACAATTAAACACTGAACTGAATTTAAATGAAACCACAAGAATGGGATCTCTAGACATAAGCCATTCAGCCTAAAATAGTTCATCAACTCCTGTTCACTTGACTTTGGAAAATATCATCCAGTCAAGATTTGACAGTCACTAATGTACTTTTTTTCTACCATTCTAGACTAGAGCTTTCCAAACTGAGTGTTCCATCAGGGTTTTAATTTCATCTTTGAAGATAGAACAAACAAATCTGCAGAAGGGCTTCCACGTTAACCTCCAAAAATTAAGCTTCAAAAGCTCACAATAGAAATAAGTAATGTGCACATGCAACCACTTCCTCTGCTATTTGCTCCTGTAGTTTGAGTTTATGGGTATATAACATGTTATTTTTGTTTTAGCTGGGTGCTCTTCCTTTGAAAGTGTTAGTTTTCATTCAGTGTGCAGCTTTGCCTTGAGTAATAAACTAAATTCTTTAACAAACTCTAATCAACAAACAAATATGTAAAATATGATTTAAGCATAGTAAAACAGCAATTATAATAACAATAGGAATCTGTTTATTGACACTCAATAACTTTGTACAAAGACCCAGACTATAACCCATTAAAAGAAATATATTCACACATTCTATATGGGATATTTTGCTCTTAAACATGTATTATTAGTAGAAGTTTCCCTAATTATTATTTTGGTGCATTAAGAAGAATTTTATTAAAGTCCTTGGTGGGGGTCAACATGGAAAAGGTTTGGAAAGCACTGACCCAGATAACAACTCATTCTAAACATGTTTGATTCTCTGAAGGAAGAAAAAATTTAACACATGATCAAAATTCACACTATTTAGCTTACATCTGTGTCCGGTGTTATTGTTGAAGACCTAATTTCAAAATAATACTTGGAATATACTGTATTTCTCACTTTTTTAACACATCATAGATATGCCTTATAGTCAGGAAGCAGTCTTCTTGGTCTTCTCTAGACTTTGTCAATTGCTTCTGTATTATTGTTTGTAATAGAAGCCAGAACTGCATATAATGTTTTAGAAAAGGCCTCACTAGTTCTTGGTATAGACTAAGAATAATCTCTCCTAATCAATACTCAACATATTATACTATATTTAACATGCTATTTGCCTCCTTAATAACTTCTCAACAATTTACAGATGCTGAATGAAAACTGTGACCATCTCATATTGAAATTACAGACCTCCAATTCTGTCTTCAAATTTAAGTTTTTTATTGCTATGTGCAGCGCTTTATATTTACAAACATCACATTTCATTTGCTCAACTCTAAATTTTCTCCCAGTACATTTATAATTATTCCACTGCCTCTAAAGCATCTTATAATCTGTCTAGCTTAACACACTTAACCAACATGTTAGTTACAATTTTGTTCAGATCAATGATATAAGTTAAAAACAGCAATGGCCCTTGTACTGATTTGTGATGCAAGTTAAGGTTACTGGCCTATACTTAAGTCAAATCAGCCTGATCACCTGTTTCTATAGAGGGATAGCATTTGTTAGCATCTAATCCTTAGGAATTTCCCCAATGTGCAGTGATCTGCAAAAAATATAAGTCAAGGTTTTATGTATGTACTAACTAACCACCTTACATTTGAATTCAGCTTAAGCAGCACTTTAACCTCTTCAGTTTCCAAATCCTTAGCTGTTCTTCTACCTACTGGAGAATTATCAACATCTTCATCTGTAAAAACTTAAAAAAAAGTGAATTTAGAGCTTTTGTTATTTTATCATGAGTATATTTAGTTTGATGCACTTGAATTCTGCCTTGAGTGTTCTTTTACTACTAAGACACTGAAAGAGTCTCTTTGGTTCATCTGTTACCTTTTCTGTAATATTTCTTTGTAACTTCCTTTTAACTTTCCTAATACTCTTTTTAATTGTTGCTGTCATAAACCTACAGTTAGCACTAGAGTTATCTTCCTTTTATGTTTTATGTAGCTTTTTTTTCTTTGCATCTCCTTTTCAGCTCCTTATTTATTGACTGTGGAGTTTCTTATCGCTTCTGAATTTCGAGATGAACTTGCCCTGAACTGTGTATGAATCAATATTAAACATGATCCACTGCTCCTCAACTGTCTCCACACCTTTTATTGTTAAAATGCTATTAATTTTAAAGAAAAACTCGAACACGAAAATGAGAAATGTCACAAATATATATATATATATATATATATATATATATATATATATATATATATATATATATATATATATATATATATATATATGAATATATATATTACAAACATGCATAGAAAAAATAGATAAAAAATAATTTCCTTTGCAATGGTCAGGTGACATTGAAAAATGACCTCATAAATGATGTGAACTGAGAGTCTAATGTTATAATACTGCTGAAAAAGAAGAGAAAATTTTAATTCTGTTACATGGCTGCTATGATTCATGTGTCTGTCTATAGTGGAGAGGGTACGAGCCTCCCAAAGGATCCACATGCCAGGTTAAGCCACTTGCTTAGAATCTCATGTGTAGCTGGTTGCAGGACTTGAACTAGTTCCTTACCTGAGCCTCTACATGACACTACTTACAATTACCAGGACAATTCTGTGAAGTAGTAGGCAGTTTCATATAATAAAAAAGCAAAAACAATAGTGTGGTTTACTTGTATTTGGAGACATCTATGATAAAGTGTTTCCCACACCAATAAGAAGTGCTGACTTCTAATTTAAATACAAGCTTTAATTTAAAAGTTTTAATAACTTAACTTGTATTACTGTATACCTTCAATTGAAGAAAAATATTCTGTACTGATTCCCTCCAATAAACCTTTTGCTGATTTTATTAGTTTTAAAGGAAGTGCCAGCACAACATACCTGAAATATATTTCTAATATGTTTGGGTCCCTTATTTTATAACATATTTTTACAATTGAGAGGAAGAGCATGTAAAGCTATCAGAAGGATAGTATTACTTCTTTATTGTTCGCGTTAAGAGTGAAGCGCAGCTGCAGGCAGGTACTGTTTACATAGTGCATTGATCTATGTGTTTGTGGTCGGTGTTTTTGTCTTATTATTCCTGCGCTAACAGATGCAGCATTTGCAGAAATCAATACTGAAAACCATATCCCAATAAAAATGGTTTGCTACATAGTGATTAGAAATATGATTAAAATAATGTTTTCATAAAAGTGTGAATGGAGTATACAAATCCCAAAAACAACAGCTTGTCTCATAAAGTAAGAAACCAAATAAGTTCTTTTGTCTTACTAGGGTCCAGGCAAGGGTTTGGGTTGAAATTGAGATTTACACAGTTATAGGCGATTTATAAATGGTAAAATTAAAGGCAATTGGTAATTTTGTAACAGTACTCTTAATCATTTTTCAGTTATGTATACATAGATAAATATATCAATTTCTGTTTGTAGGAACGAAAATAGTGCTTTTGTTTTCTTGAAAATATATAAAAAATAATTTTCACAATCCAGTAACTTTTTAATATAGTACTTTTTTAGCTGTACCCCTTTCAATAGCTTATTTTTTAAATTATTAATTAAAGGGTTAAATAATTGCGCGATGTTCACAATTACGAGTCCAAAACAGAACTGACTTTGGTTGCTAAAGATGGCGGCTTTATATGCCGAGACCGGAAGTGAAGTCAGCAGTGGCGTCAGAAACTGGAAATTGATGTCATCAGTGGCGCCTGGATTGGAAGTGACGTCATCAGTGGCACCGGGATTGGAAGTGACGGCATCAGTGGCACCGGAACCATGTGGGATTTGCCGTGGATGGTCTGCAAGGGATTGAGAAAGTCAATGCACCTTGCTGCCCCCTGGTCTGGTGTGGAATTATTATCATTCAGGCCCTTTAGCTGTCTCCCAATCGCACATGTGTGACACAAGTATAATTAAAAGTCTCCTTAATTTAAATTTAGTGTATTGAATATCCATTGTGGACATCCTTTGGCTTATTTACTCAGTTGCATCAATTTTTATGTGTCTCTTTTTGTGTATTTATATATTATTGTTATGCTACATTCCTTGGCTTATGTGTAAATTCCATTTATTTTTGTTTTGTTATTTTTGAATTATTATTGTTCATATTTATGTGTAATTCTGTTAGGTTTGATTATTATTCATTCATTGTGTTATGTGGATGAAAATCATTGTGTTCATTCATTTATTGTGTTATGTGGATAAAGCCACAAGTAGCGGGGCCACCTTGTTGTCACTGCTGAAGAACATCCTCAACCTTACTGAGTGTTGTTGGAATTCAATCTTGTATTTTTTATTTGATTTTCTTTTTTTGTTGATATTTTGTTCCTTTTTATGGATTTTTGCCCTTAAATTATAGATTGAACTTGTTATCATTGGATTACCTTTATAGGAAAATTCTTTTGCCCTTATTTTTGTGGTATTTTCATTTTTGCTCTTTTTTATAAAACAGAATTTTCATTTATGAAGATTCTTGTTTAGACTTAACAAACCAGAGGTGTGACAGTTCCCCTATCTTGTGGGGTATGTTTGTATTTTTCTGGAAGAATTAAAGTTTTCTTTTTTCGTTTTTAAAGCTAAGCATAATTTTTGGGCCTGTGTAGGCTGCTGCCTGCTTGTGAAGTTTGGGGTCAGGCTACACCTGGGCAGGTTGGGAAAGGTCCTGGCCTGCTTCATGTGACTGTCACCTTTTTACCTTGTCTGTGACACCTTTTCATAAGGTATATCACTCTTCTGGTGACATTGTTCTGTATTTTATTTTTGATAGTGCCTCAATTTTGTATACAGTATATCTTTGTTTATAGTTGCTTTGCTAGTAGCTGGCCATGTGACTCAAAGTCTGTATATATAAGATGGCAGAACCCAAAAGCAGGCTTCAGACTATTCAATTTTCATCAAACATAATGTAGTACTTTATAATTAGTTAAGGGTAACTAAAACAAGGTAGTGGAAGGACCTTTGGTAATGTTTTAGTTAGGTTTAGCATCTTCCATTTTGTTTTCCTGTGAGTTTTTTTGGTATAAGGTCCTAGTCTGTTCCTTTAACAACAATATCAGCTGCTTCTTCTGGTGTTTTCATTTTCTGATTACAATTCTTTCATCTATAGAAGTTTCTTCTCCCTTTCCAGGTCACTTGATGTCAAAAATATTTTAAAAAATAAAGTAAATCGTAGTGAAAAACACCACCTGATCATTACCAGTACGCTCTTGGAAGGGTGTTATAAGGAGTGGCAGAGATTGTAAACAATCTTCCTTTTACAGCAAAGAAAAAACTCTTCAAGATTGCTAACAGAGTTATCACACTTGATATATTTTTTATATTTTACCATGTTAACAGGCCAAAACCAAACTCCAAAGTAAAGCCAAACCACAAGGATAAAATGTCAAAGTCAGGCGGAAACAATATTCTAAGCAAGTAATCCATTTCTTTAAAATCTTGTTTGCTCTGGAGCTGAATCTCTTGTGATGGTCTTTACTTAGTCTGGCTTTACAATGTGCATTGCCATATAGTACACCACAACTGTGAAAACACCAAATATTATTCCACATTGCTCTTCAGCGCGCTGTGTCCATAGCCACAAAATGTTTAGCACCCAGAGTAAAACAAAAAAAAAATCTGCAAATGACATTCTCTGTATATGGACAAAGTGCATGGTGTGAATTTATCCAAATATATGCAAGATGCAATACCACCACTGCATCTGAGGCCTTTGAAAAATTAAAAAACATAAAGCTGAGGCTTTGCATTGAAGTAAAAATTTACAAAAGTTTTTTTTCCCAAAGTTCAAAATGTGTATGCCAAATTTTGTAAGCTTCTAATCTGTGGTTTGGCTGTTGTTAGTTTTGAAGCAAACTTCAAAACATTTTAAGTTTAAAAACTGAATGGTTGGAATTCACCCAAAACCTAATCAGCTCTAAAGACTAAATAATTAGAACAATCGGTCTACTGGTCCGTTCTAATTGGTCCAAAAGTGGTGCAGTGTTACACATTACAGTGTCCACAATTTTATTTTACTTCTGACTCACAGATGCACAAACAGATGGACATTTTCAGTACTCAAAACTTATTCTATTAATAAGAAAATGTGCTGTTCATTGAAATCAATATTTTATTTTAATGAAAACAGTACTTCTATGTTTGAAATAAAGAAAAACTAAAAACAAATGATAATAAATAAAAAATAAAGTGTCACAAAATGAATTACTAATGTGTTTCTTACAATTAGATAAATTACTTTTTTCTTTTTCTTTCCGTAAGATAACACAAAGTTCAGCCTGTACAATCATTGTAAAATGGCAACTATGCCGTCATTCAACAACACGTGCAAACATGGTAATAGAAACACCATAATTTGCATAGTTATGCTATACATACATCAATAATGGTTAATAACCATGATGTTAAAAATAAATGAAAAAATAAAAAAGCTTCAAAAAATAACAATGATACAAAAAACACACACACCCACACAACAGTCATCAGATAAACAGCCCCCTACAATTGTTTATTTAATTGTACTTAACTAGTTTCTCAAGTGTTTTCTAGTACAGTATCAGTGTATAGCTTCAATTTTTTGTTTTTGGCTTTTGATTTTGCACTCAAGTTTTGGTTTTATGCTTTTATCAGGATTTTGCCAAACATTAAGTGTGATTCTGACATGACTTAACTGTGTCCTGATTTGAATATGTTCTTCTGTGCTCCTTTTCTAACTATTTTGACTGACACATGACCTGACATTTAAACATCCTATATGATAATGTTGCAGTGTCTTCCAAACTCCATTATTACAAATTCACACTTAAATTATTAATATTTAGCATCACTTGTTTCCTTTTGATTGGAGAAGACCTCGGTATGCATGTGCTTAACCAGTCAGAGATTCAGAAAACAGTACAGTGTGGCGGTAAATTTAGAATTCAAGATTTAGGTGGTGTTAAGGGAAGGCTACTTATGTTAAAATGATGACTGGGAGAGGAGACATCAGAGAACAGTAACCAGAAAAGATCTTTAAGTCAAGAACCAGAAAATCTGAATAGCAAAATAGCAAAATTAATCATTAATCCACACATGAATGTTGTTTTTTTGTTGTGTTGTTTTTTTTTTTTTTCGTTTTTTTTTCTTCACAAACTCAGTTAAGGAGAGGTAGTGACGGGCAATCTTCTAACTTGTCATGTCAGTGATTTCAGGCACTATACCACCATCAGCCAAAAGTACATCCTAACAACAGGATTTGCAGAATGGCAGCACACATGACAATCGTGATGGCATCGAAAAAGACCACAAAATATTCATAGCAATTAGAAAGCAATATTATAGAAAGATACCAGTCATAACATGCAGGAGAATTTAGCCTGTAGTGGTGTGAAAAAGTCAAGCATATGTTGAATGGCAAGTACAGAAAATGTTAAAAGTCTGTAATAAAGTTACAGTCACTGGTCTATCCCCGCTGTACCTAAACCATGAGACCACATGTGGGTATCCACGGTGGCCATGGTTCACCTTTTAGGATTTACACTGGTTTTTAGCTCCAGCTAGTCATCCATGGCATTTTTCTCTTTCTCTCTGTGTTGTCTATGGTGTAACAGGAGCAACTGATTGCAGATTGTCAGTTCCTGTCAACCTTCACTAGCATCCAAAAGAGATTTCCGGTCAGCAGTGTGAGTAGCCCTCATGGACAGAATCACCTGAGCATTTCTGTTGTCCTGTGACATACAAGTGCTCCTTTATACCACCAATTCTTTGCCAGCCAGGCATGCATGCAAGAACTGTGCCTACTATATCTATTTATAAGGCTTATTTTGAGTGTTTTTATAAATGTTACTTTACATTGTGCTGATGTGTCCATGTGGCAAGATGTTGACAATGGAAGAGCATCAAAATACACAAGGTTGACAAGAGTCCAACAGGGGAAAGAGAAGATGGTACAATAAAAGGGAGAGATGCCTTAAATATTTGAGTGTTGAAGCATAAGTACCCTATGGAGTCAAATTGCCTTATATGTGTGCTGAGTACCCTGAAAGGGCTTTTGCCAGGATCACCAGCATGAGAGAACAAGAGAGAATTGTGGCTTGAGTAGAAGTGTGCAATGCCTCCCAAATGACTCTTGAAAAGAATGATGAGGCTAGATGGGGATCACTAGAAAAAAAGGTAAGGAACTGTGATGCCCCTTCTTTAAAACTATTTTGGAGGTCTGGCTATTTAGGGGCAAATGGAGATTTAAAAGTGAAGGGCATATGTGTCTGAACCTGGTATCCTTGAAAAAATGGAAAGCCACCTCTGATCCCGATAGTTATTTCCAGGGCTTGGCCAGATGTTACCAGGGATGGAATTTTAAGTTGCCTCACAGCCAGAACACAATTGAGTGCAGGGTTAAGAGGCAAGAGTAAGAGAGAAGGACAGGAGGTAAGAAGTGCAGACCTTTGGTAGTATTGTGGTGGGCAAGTACTTAAGCCACCCCACCAGACAGACAGAGGTTGAAGACCTGTATTAGGCTAAGAGGTGCAGCAGCTTTATTGTTTTGTCTTTTCTGTTAATATGTGAGATTATTACTGTGATTATTCATCCCCTGAGCTTATTTTTGTCTTATTAACTTTTTGCGTTCTTGGTGTTTGCCTGGTTGTCAAGAGCTGCCCCCTCCTATTATAGTATATATTAGCATAGGTTACCAGCAAGAAAAAATGAAGTTCTCAGTACTTGTGATTGTTTTCATTGAGTTTCTCAGTAATTTCTCTTTATGCTGCTTGTGCCTTCAGTTCCTTCTCAAATGGTCACTTAATAAATGTTTTAGCTGTATTTATTAGAAAGAAAAGTTCTAAATCACTTTATTAGTTCATGCCATCAACTTAACAAAAAATAATAATGACAGAATCTAATAAAGTCTGAACTACTCCCTGCAGCTAAGGATGGTGTCCAGAACATTTTGAAAGGCATTACTTAGAAGAATGCCAGTAATACCACAGCTTTTTTGAACTGAAATGGTTTGTGTGTTATGCTAAGGGTTAAAGGTGATTGTGGGTATTAGATTAGACACTTTTTATTAATGAACAATGTTCATTAAAAGGAGTCTGGAATCAATGGCTGCTAGTAGCGTACTGGTATACCCCATCCTCCCTTTGTCTGAGAAGATCCCTGGTGATCATTCACAGGAGTCCCATAGCTACGGGGAATTTCTATCCGAACCTGCTTCTTCAGCTGAATTCCTTCCCACGTTTCTAAGAGGTTTTTTTATGTACCCCAGGAAACTGTCTCTGTTCTTTAACCTCTCCTACACAGTCCTAAATGTTTTTTACCGCTCGATTTAAATACAAGTTTGGCTCTAAACCACTTATTGACTGGATGTCGCTACTTGAATAACGTTTTTTATGTATTGGTTTGGACAGGCTTTTGGATGCAGTGACCTCTTATTAGCATAATACAGAAATAGACTTTCACTGAGATTCATTTGTGTGAGTTTTTTTTTTGGCGGGGGGGCTCTTAAAGCCAAATGTGGGATGGCTGTTTCAAGTCAGTCAGCTGTAATGCATTTTTTTTTTTTTTGGAAGGTCTGCTTCAGCTATCCTTCTGTCTCAGTGTGCTGGTTATGGTTTAGAAATATTTTTAATATACTGTAGAAGCCTGCAGCTGTATGGGAAACATTTGTTGCTGTGGTGCATGTTTCTTTATAAAGCTTATATCGTTTCCGTATATTAAGCAGGGGAAAGCAATCCGACTTTAGTTTTGATGCTTAGCTTTAAGCACATTTCATTATCACCATTAAAGTCATATTCTGGGGCCCAAATTTCAAAGTGTCCAGTGACAGGTTTTCAGGGTTTCCTTCTATTAATCCATAAAACATATGTTTGAATTTTTATCGCTTTGTGGCTTTTGTCTTGGCAGCCTACTGTAAGCCTCTATTGGAGATGTGAATGAATTATTATGCCTTTGATGTCCATGTCTCAATCTTTTGAAAGTAAACTCTTTCCAATCATTTATTGTATACTAAATGTATTAGAAACTAATGCTGTTGCATGTTTAACGAGCTTTTGTTACTTTGAGGAAGTAATATATATATATACAGCTGAAAAATGAGAATTACAAAAAAAATATGTGTTGATTGCCATAAAAGATATCTGTTTGCTCTTTCTAGTTATTGTTGTCTTACTGAAATATATGCAAGTGTGGAAATACAATTAACTGTCCCTTTTGGGTTTAAAGTGTAGCAACAGAAAAAAATAAATGTAGCTGCAGGTTTGAAAAATGTTTAATCTTTTAATGGAAACTTATTCATCTACAGATCTAAATGTCGTCCACCATCCTACATCAAAAGGCTTAAAAGTTAGAAGTCATCAAAGCATATCAAGAAGAAAAAAAATGAACTAGTGTGGAGCATGTTTTGATCTGCAATAAAGTGGACATTTAATGGTTACCACATTTATCTATATAGGCATGATCTGTTTGTTGAGTGCCTGGCACATTAGGGTTACCTGACAGCTACTGTAGTTGAGAAGAAATTTCTGATAGTGTAAAATGGAATGTGTCAGGTGTCACTGTCTCTCTTTTCCTCTTTGTCTCTTGAAAAATGTTTTTCTGCTTTTCAGGGGTAAATGCAGATCTGCTGGGTGAATGTTATTACTGGTTTGCAGCTTTCTTCATGACACTTGTTACGATCCCGTGTTGCTCTGGCCCACACTTTACATCTCATTTCCTACTCATTGGACAGCCTGCTGCTTTGCCAATAAACATGCTGGGTTGCTGTTCTACAGAACTTGCTGACAGTTCAGTGAATATGAGTGGCACAGAAGAAAGAAAATTTCTGTTATTTAGTAATTTAAGAAAGTCTACAAAATATTCCTATCTAGAGGCATAAATGTGGTGCTGTCCTGTGAGGACGGCATGTCTAGGGAATTGTCTTTGCCGATTTTTTTATGAATTCCTGCTAGAGTCTGTATTTTATGCAGCAAATTGACTTTGTGTCAGTACATAGTGAAATCATGCTTTTTTAAAATTTTGTTCTACCGATAACCCACATGTGATAAAGTGGACAAGAAAATGAATGGATAGATAATGTGATTCCATTCAGGAGCAGAAATTCATTAACTCAATCAAGCTACTTTTATTTTAAATAACACATTTCATTATAATGAGAAATTGTTAAGTAAAAAAAAATTCTACCCAAAAGAAACAAATCAATAATTTTTACTGCAATTTTCATGGTGATTACTGTTATCAAACACATTTTTCCTAACTCAGGTCAAATGCACCTAACTAGACTAATGTACAGGTATGTTTCCCAAAAAAAATTTAAGTACAAACAACATAGTAACTCCATCATAGGATCGATTGCTAATTTACGAGTATTTCCCAGAGCCCATAGTAACTTAAACAGAACATTAGATCCTTTGTGATCTGCATGTTCTATGACCCACTCATTAATCATAAAATGCTTGTTACTGGTTACCTCTTGTGCCCACCTTAGCAATAAACGAATGGAGCTAGACAGAGCACATTAAATTCATAACATAATAAATCTCTGGAAAGTTAGACTAATAACAGTTACTCTTAACTAGTTATCATTTTCTTGATGTAATGCAGTAATGTATTATTTAAGTTAAATCACTGGGATGTAGTGGTGGTTTGTATCATTAGTCTACAAAGGCTAAAGTAAGAGAGGGCTATTAACGTTTGTAATAAAAACACTTAATATTATTTATTTTTAAAGTTCAAACAACATTTTGTGCTCTGTCATGATTGTTGAAGGTAATGCTTAGACCTGCTTGATTTAAGCTTATATTTTTTGAGTGACCGCACAAGCCAAGCTTAAGTGGTTAATTTTCCTATGTGTCATGTAAATTAGACAAATTAAAATGTATTTTTAATAAATCCAATACCTAAAAATAAAAGCAGTATTTTGTCATATAAAATTGTATTTCTTAACAATCACAGCAACAAAGATGCTGCCTAGGATGCTGTACTGTCTGCATACAATACAACAGCAAAACTTAAAGAGTCAGAGAGGGAGATAAATCAAATCCAGACATTAGGAAAGGACAGAATTGAAACTAAATGCCTCCTACCAAAGAAACATTATATTGACTTCAGTGAAAATTTTTAAAGTTGGCACCACAAAATTGAATCAACATTGAGCATGAATGACTGTAACAAAAGTTTAGTCCACATGAAACATCTGAATAATTTTTCTCAAGCAAATTTTAGGATGTGAATGCCTTTTACATTATTAAAAAAGCATTTCCAACATCATTGTATGTTAAACTATAGTTACAAAATTGCACGAATAATAGCAACAACATTTATTTATATAGCACATTTTCATACAAATGATGTACTGTAGCTCAAAGTGCTTTACAAGAATAGAAAGAAAAAAGAAAGATATAAAAATAAGATTAGGCAATACTAAGTAGCAAAGAATAAAGTAAGGTCCGGTGGCCAGGAGGACAGAAAAAACAAAACAAAACAAAAAACTCCAGAGGGCTGGAGAAAAAAAAAAAACAAAATCTGCAGGGGTTCCGAGACCACCCAGCCCCCACTGAATAATTAGAATAATTAATAGATACAGTAAAAAAGTGGGGAAAAAATTTTAACATAATGCTTAATACTCTGGACTCCAGAGCACAAATTTATAGGTTTAATGTTAACTCCTAACTCATTTTGTGATTCAGAAACAGTCATTTAAAGTGCCAGTATTGCAAATGATGAAATACAGAAACCCCTATATCTTGTGTGCACCCATTATTGGAAGGTGTTATTTAAAATGCATTTTGGTTATTTCTCTCCTTTCTTCTTATTTAAGGTGTATTATCTACAACTATGTCAAAATATTCTTGTTTTAGAGTGATTATTTTGTATGGCAATGACATACAGTACTTTGATCCAATGCTTCTTGCATCCTCAAAAACAATAATATAAAGAAGAATTTATACCATAAAAGATTTAACATCTAATGTTACAATCAGCCAGGAGATAGTAATCAATGTGGATAGTACAAAGAAAGCTAGGGAAATTGGATGTCTTGTGAAAGCACCAAAATATGTTATCTGTTTGAGCAAAAGAGAATTCAGAAGTTACCAGCTACATTTCTACATTCTCGTACAAAAATGGCTGATTATTTTCTTTATTGAAAACTTTTATCCTTTGTCTATCCTAGGGTGATGGACTTTGGTTGCAGATTGTAGTTAGAGCTTAGGTAACTTTCACTAGTTTATATAGATGACTTTCACTAGTTTAAATGTTTGGTACACAAACACAGAACACACATACATTATATATGGTGTTAAAGAATATTTCACTGCCAAAAAGTTTTCCATGTATGTTAAAAATATTATGAGTCCAAATGATATAGTGGACTCCGCAGCTTTTCAGCTTTTGCAGCTGCTCTTTACTTTGTAAAGAATGATTATTTTTCTCCATGCTTGAAATTTAAAACTATCTACTAATGGAAAGGATTTAATAGACTGAAAAAAATTTGTTGCATTTGCTGAACTAGCTATAAAATTTTGGTTGGGTCATTCATAACAGCTGCGTTATTATTGCAAGAAAATGTCTTACAATTGTTTATTATATGTTTTTACATTGTTAGTTCAGATATTATGCCATGTGTCGTGACATTTCATATTTTATATAATGGGACTGTAGCTCTAAGATACTGGGATAAAATCCTGGCTTGCTCACTGCCTGTCTGTAGTATGCATCTCCATCAGTTTTTCTTTACACTCCAGTGCTGGACGTGGAACCATATTACTGGCAGTACTCTGTTTATGCTGATACATTAGCATTCAATCAAAGAGTGGTGAGGGGAGGACCTCGAGCACTGTGGTGCAAAAACATTCAATCAAAGAGCAGAAGGGGGCCTGGAAAACTTCAAACACTGTGGATACATCATACCTTACTTACCGGTACACTAAATACTGGTGCTGGTACTCTAGGTAGAAATTGGAAGAGGTGAGTACTGGGGCACTTCAAGCACTGTTACATTCTATTGTTTTCCTCCCACATTACCAAAGACCTACAGGTTAGGTTGATTGGTGAATCTAAAGTGGTCTATTGTGAGTAAGGATGGATGTGTGAATGAATGTATCCATTAATCAGAAATAGCCTAAGATTTTTTTTATTATACTTAATTCTAATAAGCAACTTCAGTTGCATAAGGAAACACCTTTAAATACTGTTAAAGTATATTAAAATAGATATATATGATATGGTCCGTTAATTATTTTCATCTCTCATTTTTTCTTTTTAAGAATCACAGGAAAAACAGTCATAATCCATGGAGTTCCTCAAAAAAAGATGGCGAAATGCTATTTTGGCCTCACAACATAACCCCCTATACAAGTCTATAAATTGTGGGAATGTTTGATGGTAAACTTAACTTTTAATGCAACTTGTTTTTCTGTGATGCAGAATAAATTAGCCACTATATAAGATGGTCGAAATGCTGAATGCTGCTCGATTGCTGACTTTTCTTAGGAAAGAAGTTCTAATTGGGATTTTGCATGCTTCCCCATGACAGCATAGGATTTTTCTTGGTGGACATTCAACAACATCCTAAAAAGTTGATATCTGCTACTTAGGAAAAGCATGTGATTGGTACTTTGGGATTGCTAAAATATAAAGTGCAATATAAATAAAATTTATTATTATTATTATTATTATACTTATTAGATTAGAACATATTGGGTATTCTCAACTATTTGTGTGAATTTAATTCCCTATTTTATTATTTTCAATTTCTGATCTTGTTATGTTTGCTGGTTTTACCTTCAGAATCCTTCCATTCATTTTTTAAACTCACTTATTCCAGTGTAAGTTTATGACATTTGTAGCATCTGGTACAATGCAGGAACCACATCTGGATGGGATTAACAGCTATCCGTATTACTAACCGAGAATGGTAAACCGGAAGGCACAGATGCAGGTCTCGGTAAACCGGAAGGCATGGACGCAGGTACACGGCGATGGACCCAGGAGACATAGTGCGCAGGCGCCTACAGCACGTGTCTCATAAACCGCAAGCGACGTCTGATCCAGCGCGAATGAAGGAGTTACGGCTCAAAAACGAAAGAGCTCAACTAACGTAAATAGGACATGAAGCAACAACACGCCCATAGCTAACGACTAACGACACAGCCACACAGAAAAGAGGATTCTGCACTGCACTCCAGAGTCAAACGTAAGACACTACGGGGTCCGCAAAGGTCCACAAAGATAGTACGGAAGGCACGAGAAAGTACGAAAGGCGCAGGTGCCTACAACACGCTTCTGAACTAAACGTCCACACTACACAGCATGGTCCAGGTAATAAGAATAAACGAACTCTCCGTATTAAACGTACGGCATCCTCACACGTCCACACCATATAGCATATGTGAATCACATTACAGTGATGCATTATTAACGGTACACCACAGAAACGCTCCGTATTAACAGTAAGTGCAATTATCCATATTACTAACGGTAGACAACGGATAACTAATGGAGTCACGGTCATGGCTCCAAAACGATCCAGCTCAACTAACGGAGCTACAAAAGCGAGCCCGCATGGATAAAAACAATAGACGTAGGCGCCTACAACGTGCGTCTGAAACCGTGGAAGCAAAACTGTCTCGGCTCCAAAACCAAACAGCTCCGCATAGACAAATACAATGTACATAGACGCCTACAACGTGCGTCAGAAACTGCGGAAGCAAAGCAGGCACGGGTTCAAAACGAAAGACCACAACTGACGGAGATACAAAAACGAGCCCGCCTGGATAAAATCAATGAACGCAGGCGCCTACAGCGCGCGTCTGAAATGCCGCAAGCAAAGCAGGCACGGCTCCACCTTTGTTCGTCATCTACACCTTTACACTCCAATATATCTCATACATTCATCAATGTATTTCGGGTTACCCAACACCGGGGGTAGGCGAGCGAAGCGAGCAGGGGGCAGAGTCCCCTTGTTCACATATAATTTACATTGTGCCAAATGAAAGTTAAAAATTAAACTGACATGTATATCTTTAACATGAAAAAGTAAACCAGAAAGGCCAGTGAAAAATCAAGTGGACATTGAGTGAGACTCTAAACAAGCAGTAATATGTCATTCCAATTTTTTGAGGGACAAACAATCATATTCTATTTTGGATATTGTGACTGGAAATGAAGGAAGACAAAAAAGCTTATGGAATTATATCTGTTATAACAGGCAACAGTCCGTATCTATGAAGACTAAATGACCTGTTGTCAAATGCAAAACAAAAAGAAGAGGGTCAAGGTTAAGAAAATTTTGCATGGATCCAAAACTAATTTGACAAGTGGGCCCTGACATAATTCTTTTAGAAAATCAAAAGCAAATCACTTTAACATAACATAAAAGTTATTTATCCCAACATTAGGATAGCAAGCACGTTTAAATGAGGAGATGCTATGATTCCACATACAGTACAGTAAAGCTACTGGTCGCGTGGCAGAAATTCTTCAGTTTGTATAGGCGAAATCTATACATAAGTAAAACATAACATGGTGGCAACCATGAGGTAAAATACCGAGGCAACATGGAAGTAGATGACATCACTGTCATAATGACAAAAATAAACAACCGTAAAATTAACACATTCTAAAAAAAGAATAACACATGCATGGGTGAGAACTATCTTCCAGGCTCTAAGGAGGTAAGCAGTACCATCCTGGAACGAGAGGTGGTGCTGACTCCAACAGTATCTTCTCCTTTCTCTGTAGCATCAAACAGTCACCCAAAAGGGATGTCAAGGCCCGCCCACGAAGACATGAGAACACCTTGCCCCTTCCAGCCTCAATGATAAAAGGAGCTGCTACTGGAAGGTGGTATTGCTTTCTGACCTGATAAACGAGAAGGACAGAGCTCTGACATTCTTAGATTCCAACAACAGAAAGCAGATGATTGTTCATGCTTGTTGTTTGGGCCCTTTTGGCCATTTTTTTGGTTTAAATAAATGGGGTGAACTGGTTTGTACCCCAACTATTTTCCAGAGTGCTTGAGTTTAATTCCCATCTGCAGTACAAAATTTTTACAGATTAATCTGTAAAAAGGAATCAAGTTGTGGACATTTAAAAGTAAATTGTTAAAAATGTAGGGTAAAATAGGAGACCTTCCCTAACACATATCCACCAATTTTGTTAAATTGCAATATTTATTAATCAATAATTGTAATAAAATTAAGAAAATCACCACGGAAAACCAAGAATAAGTGTAAGAAAAAATTCTTGAGCAAAACTAGGAATGGACTTAATTTGAAGAATATCCTGAAACAGAACAAGAGCAAGAAAGAAACAGATGATGAAATAAACGTGATCAAAGAAATAATACTTAACAAAAAAAAAGCAAAACAAAGAAGAAGGAAAAACATTTGATTGTATTTGTAGAGCAAAAACCAAAAAGAGAGATTAAAGGAATTGTTTGCAGAGCTTAGTGACAGGATTGTGCTGAGGCATTGATTTGGGAAAGGATACAAAAAAATTCCTGAAGCACTGAAGGTTTCCAAGAGCACAGTTGCCTTCCTAATTCTTAAGTGGAAGAAGTTGAGAACAACCACAAGCTGGCCACCTAGCCAAAAGTGAGCAATTAAGGGAGAAGGACCATGGTAAAAGAGGTGACCAAGAACCCAATCGTCACTCTAAATAAGGTCCAGAGACCCTAGGTAAAGATGGGAAGACAGAAGCTTCTCCTCAGTGAAGCCAAGATTAGCATCGTGTGTGGGAGAAACCAAGTCCAATGGTGAAACATAGTGGTGGCAGCATCATGCTGTGGGATTGCTCTTCAGAGGCAGGAACTGGGAAACTAGACATAGTTTAGGGAAAGGTGGACCAAGCAAAACATAGAGCTATCCTCCAACAGGACAATCACCCAAGCACAAATCAAAGACAACAAAGTAGTTGCTTAGGGACAACTCTGGGAATACCCTTGAGTTGCCCAGCCAAAGCCTGGACTCAATCCCAACTGAACATCTCTGGAAAGATCTGAAAATAGCTATTCATCGATTGTTTCCATCTAGCCTGACAGAGCTTTAGAATACCTGCAGAGAAGAATGGCAGAGAATCCACAAATCCAGGTGTGAAAAACGTGTTGCCTCATACCCAAGAAAAGTCTGTGCTATATTCTCTACCAAATGTGCTTCAGCTGCAGTAAGCATTGAGTAAATGATCTGAATACTCTTGTCAATGTGATATTTCAGTGTCTTACTTTTAATAAATTTTAGGTATTAATAAGGAACAAAGATGAAACTAAAAACTAATATATCAATCTGCTACAAAACAAAATAAATCACAAGTTCCTGAAGGAAATGTTAAAATGAAAATGAGGCAGACGAAAGTTTTAAGAGATTCAATCCACTGTAACACATCCATTGGCATCAGCCAAATAAGTAGATAATAAAACATGAATTAGAGACAATGAATCAATGACAGTGTGTTCCTTATGGGGAGCCATAACACAGAAAGAGTAGATCATTTGAGTGTAGTTTAGTAGTGTTTTAAAACTGGGCACACAAGTACATAAGACTTACAAAAAAAGAAAATAACCTAAAAACTCAGACCAAATTTCATATCTTTTACTACTAGTTCTGTTTTGTGCTTTGAAACGTCTGGTTGTCCCATGGGTTACATATTTTGCTTGCTCTGGTGCCTATTATTCTTTAGTTTTATTTTTTTTTCTTTGCATCTTTTATATTATTGTTCCCCCTTTGTTGTATGTCTTTTTAGCAAGTCTGGTAGCTTTTTATTTCTACTAGGCTTTGCATTAGAGCTTGTAGGGTGTTTACCAGTTTCTGCCATTACTCACTGCTACTAAACTGTTATAAATCACTGGCACAATTTGTTTACATTTTTTTGTCTCTGGTTCTTCCTGAGAATAGCTAGATAGATAGATTTGCTAACCAGTCAACCGTCATGGTCCAATTGCTATCCTGTTAGTTGAAAATATATATACAGATGTTGTAGCATGCCAACAAAGCCCATTACAGTGTTTGTCAGTTGTACAAATAACAAAGTTTGACAATGATTCAATCATCAACAGTTTTACTTAATATAACTGTTGGCGAAGATTCTGGTTCTATTAGTTGAAGACGAGATTTAAAGGAATAATACAATTGTAAGGTTAGTACTCCAAATATTTGGCCTCAGAGCTCTTGTTGCAACATTTTCCACTTTAGTGCTGTTGTGCTGAGACGACTCAATTTCAAAGACATGTTTAATTGATGCAGTCATGAATGTACATTTTGGATATCTCTGAGTCTGTTCTTGGCATTTTTATATTGTTGGCAAATTTATTGCTTATACTTTAGTTATTTTATTATTATGATGACAATTTCACTGTGGCACCACCTTAGTTATGTTTTGATTGCAGTTGCTGACATTTTATGATATTTTTTCATAGCCATGTGGTTTGTAGTAATAATGCCCATTACTTGCTATTTGTCAGGGATTGTTATGACGTGACATTTAAGATGGGAGTGGGCAGAAACTTGTTATCCAAGTACTGGATTCCTTCTCTAAACAAATATTGCTAGCAATACTTGGAGGAAAGAAGCCCAAAATAGTGTTAGGACTTCTGGCTTGAAACCTTCTTTGTATTTGTGCTGTGGTCCTGGTGTGTCAGTTTGGTGTTGTCTCCTCTAGTTTTTAAACTTATCATATGTTTCCTAATTATTAATGTGCCTACTCCTTAATGGTACCTTCTTTGGTTTTTCTCTACAGCCACAGTTGTTCTCTCCAGGCAACAAAACATATTGTCAACATTATCTAATGCATTAGACTGCAGTAACTCAGGCAGTAGCTCTATGCTGATGTTGGGCCAGTTACAGTGATGTATCCTATTTCTATGTTGGGAAAGATGACCACTTATTTGCACATAGGGATAACATAGAAAACTGGAAAGCAAAGGCATTCTCCACTGTCAACCAGTTACACTTAGGATACTGTTCAGACTGTCTTCTTGAACTACTTCCTTGCTCTGTTCCTCAATACCTCATGGCCTCTCCATACATTCCTACAAGAAGTTTCCATTCTACTTCTTTTAAATGTTCCTTTCAGCATGCTAAAACTGGACTGTGTTTTTGTCAGTTCTTGCTTCCAAGTTGTGAAATGATTTTGCTGTGACCATCCAAACTGTTTCCAATCTATTGATGATCAGGCACATCTTGCAGACACACATCTTTACAAAACATTTTCCAGCTTAGGCTTTCTACCATCTCCTAGATCTTTTCACCTCTGCTGATGCAATAAACCATAAAGCAACTTTGGTTTTGTTTGTATGTTAGTTTTCATTGGAGACTATTTCATGCAAAATGTTTATTTTGCTTATTTTAAATATTGTTGTCTATTTATTATTAGCTTTATATTTTCTAATCAATCAGATGTGTTGTATGCATAATGATTTTTTATAAGTTGCATTGCATAATAATATCTCTTGTATAAATAATAATATTTAATAATGTGGGATTCCATCATTTACAGTAAGCATTTGCCTCTGTTACTTGGTATTGTCACAATTCAGAATATGAGCATATTTTGTGCTTTTTGTCCTTTATTTTTCATTTAATATTGTGTGGCCAGCAATTTTTATTGTGTCATGAATCTACGATTACATGACCACATGATCACAGGATTGACTTGTAGTAACAACTTTAACCACCATCTTCCCTCACTATAAAGGGTGGCCTGCAGACCTAAGCTCATTAGCTCTTCTGATTGATTTGAAATTGTCAAATTCAATTTCTGACATGTGTTTTTCTTCCTGTTAGCTCTCTTTTCATGGCTTGTTTTCACATGTTTTTGCTATTATTGTCATATTTATTTTGCGCCTCATTGGACTCACTGGAACTGTGAAGAGTCATGTGAATGAAGCAAGTTCTTGTGAGTCCAGCATAGAGCTTCCATTTTTGATCCGTCCTGTCAGGCTAGCATTAGTGTCAGGTAGTTTGTTTTCCACCACATGCTGCATACTTTGAGTGTCTTCCTGCTGCAATTGAATTAAAGAGACCCAGTGGCACATTTATGTCACATTAATATTTTTATTTTTAACTGTGTACTGGTTGTGACAGATAGAAGCAGTTGAAATGCATTAACATACATCAAAGAGATCCAGTTACATATCATATAACCATTTGTGGCAGATTTTCTTGGTGCCATTTTCCATTATTTCTACAGCTTCAGTTATATGAATGTATGCATAGACTACTATTCTGTACAGAACTCTACTAATTGTGTGCTTTTAACAACGTCCTTAAATGTTTTTTATTTTATGTTGTTAAAGTGACACTTGAGTCTTTTTAAAATGATAGAAAAGTAATTAATTTGAACAAATATTGAACAATTGTGTTTAATCACATAAATATAATCACATAAATACAAAGCAAACCCTATAATTAATTTTATTGATATCATTTGTCATCATTAATATAATATACAATGATATGGCCCCTGTTGTATTTCTTGGTTCAGACCCTCTTAGGTTTTATGTTGTTTAGAGGAACTGATACATGAATTGATAAAGTAAATTTAAAAAATAGGTTATGTGTATAAGTAACTGAACTACAAGGCTCATTAGTTCATTCATAAACTGCCCATAACTATCTGTTGGGCCGACCACAGTTTGTGTGACTCAAGGACTGTGTTTCTGGTGTGGATGTGAGCAACACTAGAGCCCCACAAGAAACAGTCCTGTCTCCTTTTCTTTTCATTTGGTACACCTCAAACTATAAATATAATACCAGGTCATATCACTTGCAGAAATTCTCAGATGATTCTGCACTTATGGGTATATTGGGAGGATGAGAGAGTGTATGGCAGTCAGGTGGAGAACTTTGTTTCCTGTTGCAGAAAGAACTTGTCATCAGCGAAACCAAGGAACTGGTTATTGAATTTCATTACACTAACGAGCCTCTATGTTCAGTCACTATTCAGAGGGTTGATATAGATATAGATAGGTGGACTCATACAAGTACTTGGGGGTCCATATCAATTACAAGTTGGACTTGTCTTGTAACAAAGAGGAACTACATAATAAAGAGTAAATAAGGCTCTCTTTTAGGAGAGTATGTTCCTTTAATGAGGGTAATGAGATTCTTCGTGTTTTCTACAACACTGTGATGGTCAGTGTGATTTTCTATACTGTGGTGTGGTTGTCTGGTGACTGAGGCTGAAAGTACTCAGTGTTAATGTGTCAGAGAGAGGATGTGCAGCATTGCTCATAATGGCCATCAGTTTTATCTTCATTCTTTCCTTTGCTACTGCCCCTGAGGGGTCCAGAGTGTGTCCCATAACTGGGCCTTCCCTTTTAATTAGCCTTTTGATTCAGTGAGCCTCTCTTGAAGTGATGTTATCAGCCCAGCATACTATAGCATAGAAAATTGCACTGGCCATCACAGAGTTTATAAAACATGTCACAAATCACATAAAGGAACACAGTCTTCTAAGAAAATGAGTCATTTATACAGTTCCTCTCTGTTTCCTGGCAAGTCCAGCTCATCATTGATGTGGATTGCCAAGTAGCAGTGTACCACCACCACATCCACTTCCTGAATAATGAATTCAAAATTCAATAACCAGTTACAGGCATTACACTTTGGTGTTTCATGCTCTTCTTTATGATGACCTCTGTTAATTACTGACTACATTTGCCACCAATTCCAGTCTTTGATAAAGATTGATTTAATAGATAGAGTATGTTAATTTGAACATTTAAAAATGAAAATGATTTGGCATTTTACTAGCATTGGCTGACAAGTGATATAATTTTTTTTAACTTATTCACGTTCCCACTAATTGTAAAATCACCTAAATCAAAGAAATAATTTGCCTGTCAAAAAGTTTAAGAAATTACAATCTGTAATGCCCTGACAATCAAATATCCACACTGAACATTATCTGCAAGACTTTGTAATAAGACTGTCAGATCCAACTACCACAGTTTCAAGATATTTTCTTTACTCTTGAAATTTGGTATGACATCTGAGACCTTCATGATATCTCTAAATGCCTCAATGTGCGAGTGTTTCTTCTCAGCAGGAGACTGGTCATTTTTATGACATTCTGAAACTTGCTCCTTGCACCATCCAAGATTTTACAAAAGAAGAAGGAAATGGAATATACCAAATATTACAGCAGATTCAATACATAACAGAGTGTTAAAAGGAACATTCAGTCATGCTTTAGACATTACTATAAAGATAAGTTATGCACCTGAGTCTAAAGCAAAAAGGGTATGAAAGATATTCCTTTGAAACAATAAAGTATCCTGATAACTGGACTACAAATGTAACTCCAAGAAAAAAATTCTAAAAAAAAAGATATACTAATAAGCATTAACTCCACAATAAAAGTAAAAGGGTACAGAGAGAAATAAATCAAGTGAACACTTATAATCAATATCTAAATAAAAATATCAGGTAGTTTATGTCAAACATAATTTTTAGATATTTAACAAACTCAAAACTAGAATAGTATTGAGAAGGAAAGCATTCAAAATTGTTTGAATAGACTTTAAAGGTTTTTCAAACAGTTTCAGTCAATTGATTAATCAACATACAGTATAACCAGTCATCTGATTTAAGCTTTGAAAAAAGATCTCTGACTTGTTTGTGAACATGCAACTACAACAGAAGTGCTTTATTCTTGATTTGGAAGGCTACAATGGTATTTGTTGCCATGTTTTTAATTTTGTGTATTATGTACTTTTTATGTGTTAAAGCATAAGCTTATGGAATGAATGACCACATATTGCAGGATATAGTAGTACTTTCAGGAAGTTCAAAATTCAACATGATGTTATTTTTGTGAAATTAAGTGTACATGATTGATGGACTTTGTTGGCCTGAATGACCTGTTCTTATCAAAAATTTCTGATGATCCAAGCACTGTTAAAGGCTGGTTGGATTACCTTGATTTTTGTAATACTGCTATATGCACAGTAGTAGGAGTGACGTATTTTGAATTTACTTTTGCAAAACTATCCCTATAATAATACAGTGGCACAGTATATAACACCTCAGCTCCGGACACCTGTGTAATATTACAGTTCTGCTCCTAGTTTTGTGGAGTCTTCATATTTTTCACATATCTGCATGAGTTCACTTTATGATGCTCTGATTACCTCCCATATTCCAAAGATTATTAAATGAAATGATAACCTGAATATTGTGATTAATTTGTTTCTTAAGTCAATAAAAATTTAATTTCCTGTTACTGTATATAAAAATAGGCTTTTGCAAATGACTGATAGATATCTGCTATTATAATCAAAAATAAAATCCCTGTCTGGCACAGCTATCTAAAATATCTTTTCTAAATATCTGCATTGGAAATGGAGCAAGAGAAATCTACCTGCATTAGAGATAATAATTAATATACAGTATGTATGAATATCAAGTAAAAACAAAAAACGCTGTACACTATGCGTTTAGGTTACCAGCTTTATAGAATAAAAAAAAAAAACCATGCTTTGCATTGCCTTGAGGGCTGCTCACCTATATTTTTACATATGTGAGTGCCAAGGCTGTAAAATGTATTTTAGCTCTGTGACGTAATGTGGAGGAAGCAGCTGCTGCTTTATAAGAGTAATGCAGCCTTCTACTTTAACATAGCATACTCGAAGATGGGGCCGCTACTAATATGGTTCAAATCATTCCACACAATGTTTTTATTAAGATAAGTGGAATATTTCCAGATTGTATGTCTAAAAGCATTGTGTTTAACAAAAGATCAAATCTGTTCAAAAGTTTTTTGTATTACTACTGATGAAGCTCACACCTGAACTAACAGAGGCAGTTAGGTGAACTGCTTCATGAACAGGGCTAATCCTAGGAATTACAGAAGGATAGAGGCCAGAAAATGAGTTTTAAAGTGTTGGCAACACTAGGACATTAATGTACGCACAATAATCAGTCAAATCCTCTGAATTTGACACTTCTTCTGAAGCTCACATAATGCTCCTCAAGATCAGCCTGAAGGGAGCACCCAAGAGGGAGCCAGCGAGCCACTTAAATGGTTTTATGATCTGCAGTTGTGCCTGATACCGGCTAATTTATTCTTTGATTTTGCATATGACGCTAGATATCATTTTTAGGACACTTTACCCTCAATTAAAAGTGGACTTGGAAGCTGCATATTTTGCATTTCATAACAATGCAAGTGTTAAACTGAAGGTGATTTTAATAGGATTTGCTGCATTTGGTAACCAAAGATTAGCAGCTTTATATCTCAGGGTCTAATGTTAAAGTGGGGGTGTGTTTTAATCTGGTGTGGATTAATATCAAGCTTGAAAAAGCTAAAGGACAATGAAAAAAAGACAAACTTGCTATCCAGAATCGCTCCTGCTTTTCCAAACCAGGTTACTTTTGTCACTCTGTAATACTCCATGAGTTTACAGTGTTTTAGTATGTTTAGGTAGCAAAATCAAAAAAGAAAACCATCATAAATGATATTTTAATAACCTGACACATCTTAACATTCACACAGTATATAGTTTTCTGGAAATTCTACTGTATATTTTAATCTGTTAAATTATGTGAATCAAATTTTTCTTTTATAGCATCAGCACATATGATCAGAGAAGAAAAGAAATTAAATGACGAAAAGAGGTAACCTTGATCTACTTTTCAACAAGACTCTGCAGGAGTAAAATATTTACACAAAATACTTGGTCAATATGCAGTACAATGGTAGTGTTTTTGCTTCACAGATCAAATGTCTTGGGTTTGAATCAAATGCCAAGTAGATGTGATGGACTGGCACCCTCTCCAGAGTGGTTTTCGGGAATGTGCCTAGTGCTTTTGGTATAGGCTCCAGACCATGGCAACAATGAACTGGTTATGTTCAGCTGAGAGTACTTTAGTTTTAACATTGAAAGCAATCTGTTTTACTTACAAATAAACGTAATTCTGTGAAATAAATTACATTGAGACCAATCTCCAGCAACTGCATTTACATTCCAGAGTCAGCTGGACTTGCACATACAGTAAATTCCATGTCCATACTGGTTTTCTGTATGTACACCGCTGTCCTGCCACAACACAAAGATGTTTCTTACACAAGATAAATGTTTTAGGTAAACTGGAGTCTCTAAATAGGGTCAATTTGACTAAGTGTGGGTGTATGCATGTGCAAGAGTGTACTCTGCAATGTATTGGTGTCCAGCATAGGGTTGCATCCTGTCCATTGTCTGTCTTCCTGTTGACATTTGATGGTCAAGGAAGGCAATGAAGGTGGACTGTTCAAGCCCCCAATTTGAAATATGTAAGTGATATAATACAGAGTATATGTATCACAGGTGGCGCAGTGGTAGTGCTACTGCTTTGCAGTAAGGAGACTGTGGAAGATTGTGGGTTCGCTTCCTGGTTCCTCCCTGTGTGGATAGCGCTTTGAGTATTGAGAAAAGTGCTATATAAATGTAATGTATTATTATTATATTATCTAGATAATTCTCTGCCTTATATAAGGTGGATAACATGACTGACAAATTGGTTGTCCCAAGCTGTGCATTTCATAAGATTGCTGTTGCTGAGGCAGTGACAGGATCGTAGGAGGGAATGCTTGAAGCACAAACTGAGGTGAAAGAGTTTTAAGTCCATTAAAATAACTGACCACTTGTAAGTTTAAGTAACTGAGAGAGAACAATCCTCCTGTTAAACCTTACTTAGTAACAAACCTTAGTAACATCTCCATCCATCGATTTATATTTTTCGATTAATCCAATTCAGGGATGCCGTGACTGAAGCTTATCCTTCCAGCTTCAGGTGTAAGGCAAGAATAAAATCAAACCTGGATAGGATTGCCAGTCCATCATAGAGCACACACACTCAGTTATAGGGAAGATTGAATCTCCAGTTAACCTACCTTGTATGTTTTTGGATGTGGTAGGTAAAGCGATGTATTCCAAGAAAAACTCATATGAAAACCAGGATATCAAGCTTGTGTGTTCTGATGGTTAAAAGAAACAGATATGATTTTATAAGATCAGATGTTTCAATGTCACCAATAACTAAGAGTTCCTTAAAATCACTATACAAAATTATTATATTATATTATATTATATTATATTATATTATATTATATTATATTATATTATTTGAAGAACTCTCTAGAGAATGTGTTATGTACAGTATCTAACCTGCTTCTTTGGCATGTAACTGGCTTTTTGTTAGAATAACATAAAGTATGTTTATTTATGGATAGTATGATGGTACAGTAGATGATGATGCAATGTCAAAGCTCCAGACTTGGTCATTGTCTGCATATAGTTTTCAATTTCAGCGGGTTTTGAGGCTTCAATCTACAACATAACAGATGAACATATTAAATTAGGTGATGTGCCTTAACTTGCCTTATGATGGTAGGAATAAGCATGTGGATTGATATCTGGTCATTGTGTTTAGCACTGCTAAAACAGGATATAGCTGTCAGACTTTGTAATGGAAAAAAAGTTTAGAAAATATATGGATATGTATGTGGATGATATACATATGTACACTGTCTAGACTGTGTATATTTAAACATTTTAAAGTAAATTTAAATAAATTTGCTTTGTATGTTTTGTCACAGTTAACACTAAAATTAGTACCATGTATACATTTAATTTTCTTTTTTTTTCAACAATCCACTGAAAGTTTAGAGAGTTGATTCACAGGTATATGTAATACTGAATACTCAGCATTATCATTACCTGGAATTACTTTGTGAATGTGTTCCTTTTATTTTTTAATGTATGTTGAAAAAAGTAAATGCAATATTCAAAAGAAGGTAATTATATAATCGTTTTTCAAAAACTTTTTACACCAATACTGCCTGCTGTATCTCATTTTTGTTATTGTAATTATTTCTCCAGATAAGTGACATCAACCATGAAAGAAAATGCCTAACAATAGTCGAAAAGGTAGAAAAGCCAAGTGCCTGGATTAACCTTTAGAAAACTGTGGTGGCAGTATTACTAATGAAAAGTTGTGTTAACAGGGGTTAAAGTTTCTTATGATGAAATGGAGTATTTTAAAAATTAAAAGGCAATAAAAGAATGACAGTAAATGCTTAGTTCTTTGAAGCTTATTAGTATTAAGAATACATAGTATGGTATCAAAGAAGGTTTAATAATGTAGTTTTCATATATATGAAACTGAAAATTAAAGCTTTGAAAATATTGCATATCAATTAACTTCCTGCTTATTTTGGTTGGGTTTTATTTCATTCTGAATTTAAATAATATTGCTCTATTATAATATTACATTTTTTTTCCTCTTTCTCCTTTCCATAAAATATTGCTGTATGCATTTTGGGAAGCAAAGCTGTGAGCAAAATATCACAAGACTGATATAATCTAAACTTGACGTTACTGTTTCTTCATTATTTTAGAACATCTTGAGAAATTCTGCATGTTTTTGATGCCAGGTTAATCTGAATTTGACACTGTTTCCATTTTAATTTCTGTGTTAGCAAAAAATGTGAAATGTTGCTGAGTATAACAAATTAATGTCATCTTATGACACAAAGCACATATTTTTTCATTGAAATTGAGTATTTCATTGAAATAAGCTTTATTATAACCTTCAATGAAACTTCTATTGAGCCCAAGGCTAATGCATGGCAAACTCAATGTCAGGTAATCAAGGGGATCTGGAATGATTTTAGATTTGTGTGCCAAAATACCTAATTATATCAATGTCTTCTCACTCCCACTCCTGTAAAATAAGCACAGTACTTTGTGGTTTTATTAAGCATTTCAGATCATTTACAAATTCTCTGGAACACCTACTGTTTATTTGTTTTCTTCTTCTTTTTTTTTTTTACAATGTAGATTGTTGCCTCAAGCGTTTAAATAATTATGATTAAAATAATAGAATTAAGATCAAATCAATTAATTTAAAATGAAATGCATTAATTCAGCATGACAGCTGGCTAAGCCCATTCATCCGCAATTCAGAAACAGAATCTTTATGACAGTACACAAAATGCCTGTGATGTACATGATGTATTTCATTTTTTAAGAGGATGGTGTGCAAGTGACATGTCAACAAAACAATTTCCATGCATTTAGATAGCATTAATTACTATCCGCCACTAAATTAGAAACACATGTTTCATCTTTTCATTTCTGTGTCGTAACATTTCTTTGTCCTTGAAGAGCAGAATACTTTTCATAACAACACAAGACTACACAAATGCTGTATCCCTGGTATATTTGAATGTACTTGAAAATTAGAAGCTTTTAGTTCATTTTCAGATAATACTAGTGTCATTTTAGAGTGGGTACCCAGTTATTTTCATATACTAGCTAGAAACATTTATTAATGTATCTAAAAGGAACGCTTACAAACATTATAGTTCTTTAATTTACTTTGCTTCATATTTTTAAATGGAAATTAAATAGGACAATTAGAGGTATACTTTGCCTGGCACAAATTTTTGCAAACATAGGTAGTGGATTGCCCTTATAACAGAAAATAGCAATGGAGCCTTGTACTGATAAAAACATTGTTATTGGAAGAGCGCCTCAGCACCCCAAATAAGAATAGACAGGGGCCATAAAGAAATGATAAGCTAGCAATGTGCAGGGGGTTCCCACAAAATCAATTTGGGGTCCTGAAAGTTTGGCAGAAAGCTATAAAGAATGTAACAGGGTGCTAACTGAGGGGTTTACATACAGACAGCCCACAAGCCATAGTGATTATTGCATATGCAGAATCTCGAAGATGTAATTCTTCTGTTTGCTCTTCATAGCCTCTATGGACTATTAACCAAGGATTTTTTTGTTATTCTGAAAATTATTTGTGAGATAGCAAAGAGTTTACCTTAAGATAATAATAATAATAATAATAATAAATTTTATTTATATTGCAAGATAAGGCTTAAAGAGACTGCTTTCTGCCAAAATTGAGTGTGTGCAAAGACACACTGGTGGGGAGGTAAAGAGCACAGATACAGATACAGGGTTTTGTTAAAGAAAGGGAGGTGAATGGGTAAATGTTTGTTGTGTTAAGAATGTGGGGAATTCAGTGGCAAAGCCAGTGAAAATGAAACTGAGTAATGCTAAAGAAAACTTGTAATGGTCTTTGATACAATCTATGTAATTTATTACAACATAATCAATCTCTCAATTTACCTTAATTCATTTTACATCTGTCTTCAGCTCATTTTTATGCATATGTAGTTTTCTGGAGAACCAGGCATTACACTTAAAGAGTAAATTTCAAAAAGTGCTTTATAGTTCATCACAATTTTTAAAGAGATTTGCATCATATTTTTTTCTGTATCTAATTAAGATGATATTGTACTTCTTCCTCATAGCCAATTAACTGAGAAATAATTGGCTCTAAGCCGTGTCTGCCAGTTATACCATACAAGGTAGTATACATACATGATTCATTCATCTGTTTTCAAAACCTACTTTTATTTAGTGCCACATACAAGGCAGGATCCAGTGCTGAACTAGAATGACGCACACTCAAACACAGGCCAAATAACCTAACATGTACAGTTTCCAGATGTGAGTAGGCACCAGAACATCCAGAGAAAACCCATGCAGCAACATGGAAGGAGTGAAATCTCATGGCAATATGTGACTGGTTTGTGAATTGAACCCAAGCCCCAGGAGCTGTCAGAAAGCAGTGATAAATAACCAAGCTAGCATACAGTATGTCAAGCTGTGCATTTTAGCCAATATTGGTCAAATACGCCTACACATTGAAAACAGCTTTATTTTTCTCTTTCACAAGCAATTTGAATGCCAGACCTCTGACAAACTTTCTGTTCTCATTTTGTTACTAAAGGTGGCATTCTCAAAATTTCTGTGTGTTCATAGAGTTGCCAAGATGCACGCTGAATTTAATCTAATCTTGAAGACCAGATATGAGGGAGTAGAAGGAAGATTTATTAAAGCAAATAGCAGAAAAGGATAACAGGCTCCAATAAAATAACAGAATCCCCCTACCCCCACTCCGGCACCTAGATCACACAATACCGCTTGTCTATATAGGAGTGTTGCAGTTTGCCATAGCTTTATATAAAGCTGCCAGTGGAGAGATCAAAGGAAAACCTGTCCTAGAACATCTGATACCCCATGTCAAATTTCATTCTCTCCATAGCCCACATTTCCATCCTTACATTCGGAAGTATGCTGTAGAAATACACCTAGAATATAATTGTTTAAATACACCTAAAGTATGCTTTAATTATTTCATATAATCCAGTTTGTTATTTTGCTCTCTTAAGGTTGTGTTCCATCCTTTAGCCAAAGCTTTCAGGATAAGCACCCTTCCTGAACTGGATAAGTATAAGTGGATATTTGTGAAGAGTTTGCTATTATTTTTGTGCCTTAAATACACAAATATACACACTGGTGGCAGTGGGTACACGGAAGAAAGGATTCCTGAACAGGACACAGAACCACCGCAAGTACAGTCATGCACACATACACACTGTCTTTCAGTGGGCATACTCACAATTGCCCATCAACTTTACATGACTGCCTTTGAGATGTGAAGTAAAACTGGAATACCGGGACAAAACTAGCTCAGACACAGCAAGACTGCACAAACTCTATTCAGACACAATGGACCAGGAGTACCACCAATATATTTCAAGCTGTGATGCCCACTTGTGTGCTGCTTTATAATAATTTACAATCTATTAAAATGAAATATATATATTGTAATTCATTGCAGTTGTGTGCTGTGATACTTCACAAAATACAAAGGACTCCTGTCATTTGTTTTATTGCATTTGATCTGTTGTTGAACTGATACAGCAGTCTTGCATTTCCAGGGATTTTAATCCATTTTCATATTTACTGCTCTTTTGACAATGCACTTTATTAACTAACTGCAATAAAATAACACAGTCGTTATTATTTTCACACATCTATAATACATTTTTAATTACTTGATAGGTAAGTAAGTACAACAGTAAATATAGTTATAGCTAGTTTGAATTCATGTCTCTGGAATAACAAATATATTGGCTATTTTTTATTTTTTAGCATATTGCAGGTTTTAGTTAACCATTATGATTTTTTCACTCTTTTTAAATACATTTTCACTCTTCACTTTTTTTTCACTCCACTTTTATTTTTAGTGTTTGCTAATTTTCACATGCAATGTCTTTGCTGCTTACCATAAGGAATTAGCTTTGTCCACTTCCATTTTTTGACTAGATCACTGTTCTTGCTTGTGCCCTCCAGAAAGAAATTTCATTTCAATTTATCTTCAAAGTTTAACCTTTCTCAAGTTAATTATAGTAGTAAGTTTAGGACATGCCGCTGTGCTGTCTTAGTTAGTAACCATTGCTTTTAACATGCCAGTGTGCAGTCCAAGTGTACACTTTCGGTCAGCTGCTCTGTTAGTGCTGTTCTAGTTTTAGGTTCCATTTTTTTTTTTGTGGAAACAGAAAAACAAATCCCTGGCATGTTGTGAAAAATATTTCAGTTCAGGAAAGAGAAAAACAATCAGGCAGCATTTATGTATTTGCAAACCTGTTATTATTTGAATAAGAAAAATGGTGCATTGCTTTGCAGTGTCAATAAAATTTTATCTGATTTGTATTTGCAGTATTTGCTTATTTTTATTATAAATGACATGGCCAGAATGATTTTAAAATAAAAAAATAATAAATCTCTCCAAACATAAAATGCAGCATTGGGAATATTAAAACACATTTTTTCTACTGTTTGCCTGTAACATGTGTATTTAAATTAAAAATTAGATAATAGATTATTAAAATGTATTGCATAATTAAAATGAAAATCAATTACCTAGCAATCTTGCATAGGTTGCATTTCAAGATACAATAAAATGATGATTGAACAATAACAGAAAATCAAAAAGCAGTTTTTCATTTTGTATTTACGCAAAGCTGATTTCTGACTATTTAAAAAAAAGAAAAGAAAACAAAGTCACAAAGGGCATGTTTTGTTTTGGCTTTTTTTTTTCCTTTTGTTTCCCTTTTTAGTGTTCCAGTGCTTATAAGAAGTTAGTCCTAGAAGAGATAGTTAGGCTCTTGAGCACCATAGGAAGCAATTGAAGGAAAAGAAGACAGACTGAGAACAGTTGGGGGTATGTATGCATAGTTGCCGCTGAAATCTACTTATTTATATGCACAAACAATTGGAGTCAAGATTTTAGTACATTGTTCCAGCAGATATAGATTCCGTGGTAGATCTTCTTCTCTTTGTCTTTTTTGGCCCACATAACAATGTTCTTTTGAGGGTCTCGTCAGTTACACATGCCTTCACTGGAATTCCAGACTAAGCTGAAATACTGTTACTGTGGTAACCATCTGAACTGTCAATCATTTCTCATCAGTTCTTTTCTTCCCATATACTCCACTTTACGAGTTGTGTCTCGTTTAGGCTGGGAAACAGCCATTCACCACAGGGCATTTGATAGGGATGAAATCTCCTGAAGTGATAATATGATGGGCTAATATTTTGCAGTACTTTATTTTATTTTTTTCAGAGCAAGTGTTTTTCTCCCAAAAGCAGATACTATATAATAGCAGATAACTTTACACTAAGGCTTTCATTTTCCTAATATGCTACTTTTCGATGCTATGGAATTTAGAACATTTCACACTTTGCATACTGTATAATCTTCTTTGCTGTAACAGTTCGTCATTAACAGTATTATCACTCATGCAGAAAATACATAGAACAGTAAAACTGACAGAATTAGTGAAACCTCCATAGAAAAGAAGTGAATCATGAAAGAAACTTTAAGACAAACAATGTTTAAAGAACTTTGCAGCAATTTTTGATGTGACTCATTAAAAGTATGATTAATGATTTCAAAATATTTTTACCATTTCAGTTGAATTGTAATATTCTCTTAAAAGTTTATGAAATATTTTTTTTTATTATTTAATGCAGAATAAATTGTACAAGTGTAGATCACCTTTTTTGAAATGTTAAGAAATTCGTATCCCTGGGTACAGCAAAGACTCAGTGTTAATTACCATTTCAGTGCGTAGGCCTGGCCTTTTCAAATAAAAAACTGATTTTTAAATATTACAGCAAACATGGATATTAAACTAATAATATTTTTTTATGAAAAAATAGAAAGTAGAATAAACATTTATTCATTTTACTCTGATAGATAACAATAATGTATACCTATGGGTTATTAATTAGTGTTTGAAGAGTCAAAGCTTATCAAGTAAGCTAATTGGGTTTTATTACATGGAGAAAAAGCTTTAAAATATTTAGCTTTTTCTTTAAATCCAAACTACTGCTGGCATTTATGTGCTGAAATTGTGGACAATTATGTAATTAGATCAGTCATAATGAATTTTCATCCATTCTTAAATTCATAAATTTTCTTAACTCATTCATTCCTATAATGAGTGGAGCTAGATCCCAAATAGTATTTTGTGCAAGGCAGAGACCAACTCTATAAACATCACATGATACAGTAATTCCCAAACTATAACTCATAATGTTCCAGTCTACATTTGCTAAAACCCAGAATATGTATGTATTTGGAATGGTTGAGGAAACTGGAGTATCTAGAGGAAACTCACCTGTGCATCACGAGAATGTGCAAAGAAGCTAAAAACTGATTCACGTTTAGAAGGATGGCATAAAACCCCTACCCCCTACAAAACCACACAAACTCCATTAGTGCCAGCCAATTCAAAAAGATTCTATTAACATGGTCTACTTCAAAGTTAGGCACCCTGGTCCTGAATTGCTGGTTTCTAAACCAGCTTTACTCTGCTGGTCCATCACTAATTTTAGTTGAACTTTTTATTTGTATTTATGGTTGGCATGTCTGCAGTCTCAGAATAGGACAAAAGTGTAAGGGTATATGTCGGCATGGAACACATTTTAGTGCACAGTTTATTTTGCTGACTTTTGCCTTAATTGACCAAAATGTTTTGTTACAATTTAGAAATTTTACTTCTTTACTTTTTATTTCACCATCAGACAATTAACAATTACAAAATAAAAAGTCTGTCAGTTAAGTCAGTATAGCCAAGTGAGTTTATCCATGAAGAAGCCATTTTAATAAATTATTTAGAAAGAAGTGAAAGGAAAAAATGCTGTGTATTGATTAATCCACTGTGATCTACTGAAAAGTTGGTTCATTTCAATTACACACTAGTTCAGTAAAAGCAACACTGGTGTCCTAATTAGAGCAGATTCTGGACATGGACCCGTTGCTATAGAAAGAAGTTTTGACTCTTGAATTATACAGCACAGGCAAAACTAATTATTATTATTAGTATTGTCATGTGTACAGAGTACACTGAAATTCTTAATTGCATGCCCTAGTGTGTTATTGGTGTGTGAGTGTGTGTATATGTGCTTGCCCTCCGACAAACTGGTGCCCTTGCACCCTATCCTAGCTGGGATAGGCACCAGCACCCCTGAGACCCTGGTCTGGACTAAGTGGGTTAGAAAATGACATGACATTGTGTTTAATAAAAAACACAAATCTTTTCAGATGATTTTATCCAAGATGACTAACAATAGCAAACCATTAAAAATACATTTTGAGTGATTTGAAAGTACATATTGGAAACATTGGAAATGAAAAGACAAAAATACAAGTAGTGTGATAATACAGATACACAATTAAAAGTGTTTGATGATCAGTTGAGTCAATACAGCTATATCCAGAAGGAAAAATGGTGGAGTAGAGAATGAACACACACTAACTTTACACAGTAAACAAAAGAAGAAGCAAACAAACTTTCACTTGGATAAAAGTTAATTTAAACCCTAGTTTATCTATCAGCGTTAATACTTACAGAATAACATAATAATGAAACCTGTGAGAGTAAACCTAGTGTCAGAACAAGAAACACTTCAGTTCTTTCCTGTTAAGTGACCTGGGGCCTCATTTATAACGCTGTGCGTAGAATTCACACTAAAACATGACGTATGAACAGAAGCAGAAATGTGCATACGCACAAAAAAATCCAGATGCATAAATCTGTGTGAATGCCAACTTCCACGTTCTTCTGCTGCATAAATCCCGATCAGCGTGAAAAGTAACGCATGTGCACGTGCCTGTTGTCACTCCCCAACTCCTCCCAGAATTACGCCTCTTTGAATATGCAAATCAATATAAATAGCACTTAAGCTCAGCATTCTGTGAAAAGGCAATGGCAAAAGCACAGGGGCAAATAGAAGAATTTAAGCAAATACCAAGTGGAGGCAAGGAAACACATATTATTTGTTGTTTTAAACAGTGGTATAAACAACAAAAGGAAGCTGATCGAGTGACATACAGTGTCGGAGAAACTTGAAAGCTCAAGTTCAGAAAGTCGCACCATAAATGAAATAAAAAAAGTTGTCAGATATGAAAGTCACCGTGAAAAGGCGAGTTGTAGCCCACCGTCTGAGTGTTAGGGTACAGAGAAAAGAAAAAAATTAGGGATGCAGTAAGAAAAAACTTTAATCTCGAAATTTCCACTTTAATCACGTAGTTTATTTTGTCATTAAAGTAGAACATCATAAACTTCATCTTTAAATTGTTTATTTTACTAATTTCTCAAATACCATCGTAACTAAAGTAGCACGTTAAATGCTTTGTTTTGTATATGTTCTTCTATGTGCTCTATGTGTGAATCACTACGTGCTTCTTAAACAGGCTTTCTCTTCCTCCGACATGACACAGAATCCATTACATTCATATTGCAGCTCTCTGAATAATTAAAATACTGAGATGTATGCTTGATATCATTTTCATGATATCAAGCATACATCTCAGTATTTTAATAGGAGTTAAGTTATTAAACATGGGAACACGATGGCACAGTGATAGTGATGAGCCAGTGACCTGTCCAGAGATTGTACCTGTCTCAGGCAAGATGCTTGCTGCGCCGTGCGTGGCCTTTGATGAAATAATGTATTGCAGCAATACTGTCTCTTTCAAACCACCTAAACCTCCAATTTCTGTCCTTCCTTTTCTTTCTACAAGTAACCAATCGCCACACAATCAGCTCTGTAATAGATGTTAAGCCATCTGTAAGCTTAGAATGCAGATTCTTCAACACTTTTAAGGAACATTGAAATATCTTCGTAGTACATGTTTAATTATTCTATCCATCTATCCTTCCAGTGTCACGCCAGACCCAGCAAGAATACAGCATGAGGCAGGAACAATCCCTGAACTAGCTAGCACTGCGACACCGTGTCCTCACATGTTTAATTATAAACAATATAGATTATTTAAATGATGTTAACATTTTATTTGTAATAAAATAAATGTAATAAACATATTTTGCTGCATTTCATCTTAAAAACGATTTCGTCATCATATGTAAATGCGCGCTTTATAAAGTGACTCAGGTTGTGCAATATTATAACAGTATCGCAAGTTTACAGTGAGGTAATTGTACAGTAATCCCTTGCTATATCGCGCTTCGACTTTTGCGGCTTCACTGTATCGCGGATTTTATATGTAAGCATATTTAAATATATTTTTTGCTGGTTCGCGGATTTCTGCGGACAATGGGTCTTTTAATTTCTGGTACATGCTTCCTCAGTTGGTTTGCCCAGTTGATTTCATACAAGGGACGCTATTGGCAGATGGCTGAGAAGCTACCCAACCAGAGCGCGTATTACGTATTAAATAAAACTCCTCAAATATATTGTGAGCACGGGGGCTCTTCGCACCCCTAGAGGATACAGCCGCTCCTCAAAAAACGCTGAAAGATTACCTTCACATTGCTCTCTTCTTTGTTGGGCTTACATATGGCGGCTTTATCAAGCGATATGCTTCCTGCACGGTGCTTCACATACTTAAAAGATCAAACAGCACGTATTGATTTTTGATTTTTACTTTTCTCTCTCTCTCTCTTGCTCTGACATTCTCTGCTCCTGACGGAGGGGGGTGGTGAGCAGGGGGGCTGTTCGCACACCTAGACGATACGGACGCTCGTCTAAAAATGCTGAAAGATTACCTTCACGCTGCTCCCTTCTGTGCAGCTGCTTCGTGAAGCGACATGCTGCACGGTGCTTCGCATACTTAAAAGCTCAAAGGGCACGTATTGATTTTTGATTGTTTGTTTTTATCTGTCTCTCTCTCTCTCTCTCTCTCTGACATTCTCTGTTCCTGACAGAGGGGATGTGAGCTGGTGCCTTTCTTGCAACTGCTTTGTGCGGCGGTGCTTCGCATACTTAAAAGCCAAACAGCCCTATTGATTTGTTTGCTTTTCTCTCTCTCTCTGACATTCTCTGCTCCTGATGCGCACTCCTTTGAAGAGGAAGATATGTTTGCATTCTTTTAATTGTGAGACCGAACTGTCATCTCTGTCTTGTCATGGAGCACAGTTTAAACTTTTGAAAAAGAGACAAATGTTTGTTTGCAGTGTTTGAATAAAGTTCCTGTCTCTCTACAACCTCCTGTGTTTCTGTGCAAATCTGTGACCCAAGCATGACAATATAAAAATAACCATATAAACATATGGTTTCTACTTCACGGATTTTCACCTTTCGCGGGGAGTTCTGGAACACAACCCCCGAGATCGAGGAGGGATTACTGTACTTATAAGTACAAACAGTTCTACAAGGAGCACATGATGAACTGATTGAGTGTGTCCCTATAGGCTCTGAAGTGTTTGCCATATGGGAGCAGTTCAATAGACAGTGCACACGGCTGAGGCAGTGTGTGCTTGATGCTGTATACCCATAATTCTCTTTCCGATCAGCTACTGTAGAGCTGTGATTCCACACTCAGATACAGTGGAATAAATACTCTGAGTGGTGCATTGAGAGGGACAACGCTAAAGCAGGTATGGTATTTGGAATAGTTTGGCCAGTCCATGGACCATTATATTATTACAGGTTAATTACAATCAGATGCCTTAAACTAATAAACAATATGCGGTTAATTTCAGTGTATTTGATAAATCCGCATCAGGGATGTGGCTTTAAAAAAGAAAGGGAAACCACACTTGAACAAAAGCACTTCTTTGACGCTGGGTGCTGCCAGTTTGCAAAACTGAGCGGAGAACTTGCGTACGCTAAGCATTTAGCTGGTGTGAAAATGTGAGTGGCTTTATGCCAAGTTTAGGTTTTATACATCACGATCTGAGCATGGAAAGGGGAGAACGCAAAATTTTTGTGCGTACGCACGGTTTATACATGAGGTCCCTGGAGCATATCATTTGAGCATTTCAATTTTCTTTTATTGCCTTCACCTTTTAAAATTAAATATAACCTTCAAGTCAGCGGCCGATTCAGCAAATAACACTGTCTTCTTGAGTTTCATTCTAAACATGTAATTCAGATATTTAAATTTTGAAAATTAAAACATGCTTTACTTTGTGTTTAACTGAAAATGTAACTTAACTGCCTTGTACTACAAGTAATGAATTAAGCTGGTATGATGGATGGATACTTACTGGCAATGGATACCTGCATAACGGAAAGCTAAAACAAGCAATGCCTTTACTTTGGCTGTGTTCTGTCATGTAAAATAGTATACTGTATATTTTTGCTTTATTTTTGGCTGCTCCACCCACTTCATTTAGTAGGGGAACACACAACTCCCAGCATCCATCCATCCAGTGGCGGCACCCAGCGTCAAGTGCTTTTGTTCAAGTGTGGTTTCCCTTTCTTTTTTAAACTATAAATCACAATCAAATGACAAGGACCTAGGCTAATCAAACATACATAAATTAAAAAGGAGACCTGAAAATGAAAGAAATTTTATGAAAAGGCTAATAAAGGCACTAGATGAAAATTTTCCAAAATTTGTCTAAAGATACAGTTAGGACAAAAAAATAAGATTGTGCTGCAAGGTATACAATATGCATCAGAAATAAAAAAGTTAAAAATGTGCAAATAGTACATAAACAGCTTGTTTGATAGGAGATGAGGCAAAAGAGGGAGGGCATTCAAACTGAGAAGGTTAAGACGGAAAAGATTAAAGGAGCTGAAAAGAGGAAAAATAAATAGTCAAAAAAAGTCTAAAACATTTAACATGCACGACCTAGGTTTGGACCAAGTTTAGCACTAACATACTTCTTACATTGCTTTGGTTTTATATCCAGATATCCTCACTAACATATATTTTACCTTTTATTTGAAGCAGTCATGTATTTAAATTATTTATTCACCTCCTCTGCACTTTTTTTAAAAAATTTCCATTTGTAGCATCATCCTCATCTGTTGGAGTGAGACTGGCTGTTAACCATTGCAATATGCAGAAATTAGCTAAAATCTGCTAACATGGATAGGCAAGTGTAGTATGCCCTACTCTGCTTGATGTGTGACACTCCCTATTAGAAGCAACATAAAAATGGATATGTGTATTGGATTCACAATTATATTCATAAAGATCCCTTTAAAAAGCAGTAGGCTAGAAGGCATAATGTGGAAGCACCTTAAAAGATATTACAGGGAAAGTAGTGCAAGAATAATTGAATTGCTTCCTTACTCACTCCAAGTGATTCTCTGTCACTTCTGTTATTTGCTCTAATTACAAGGTCATTTTATATGTTAGTTTTGTAGTATGCTCTCTGCTTGCCTGTTTAGATAAAACTGATTTTTAAGTACTTAATTTATGAACACTTATTCATTCCTCTTTATTAGGATTAAATGTGTATTTATTATTCTGAAATGCCTCATGTACTGTAAATATTCAGAAGAGGTTGAGCAAATTTTCCTGACTGTGCATGATTTGATTGCATTCCTGGGACTTAGTGAATTACCTTTAGACCTGTTCTGACTATTCTCCTGATTTGCAAATAAGGATACTAAAGTTATACAGCATTATGTTAGTATGCATTGAGAGTTTGCCTTCTTGTTTATTTTTCAGAAATCAACACAAATAATGTTTTCTTTGTGTCAGGGTTTTCCACACTCCTTTTAATATATATATATTTTCCATTATTAGATGCGAAAGCAAAAACCATATTGAACATTCTAGAGCATTGACACCTGATAACACCTAGTTGCTGCATTAAGTCTATAAAGTCCCGGTTGGTATATAGAAATTGAATGCTCTTTTTGTGAAATGTTTCTATTGTTTTCTCTTTCTTTCGAATTTGAAAGTAAAGTAGAATTGTTTAATATATCCTAGAATACAGCTAACCCTGACTGGGATGAAATGGTTCACAAACTCAAAGTGAGGTGGTAATAAAATTGCAGAAGTCACTCTTGAAATACTCCAGACAATTCCCTAATGTATCAACCAATCTTTTATTTAGAGAGAACCTTTGTGACAATCCTTATGAAAGGTTTTCCACTGTACCAATTGATATTTAAATTTATTTACTTGGCCAATGCTTCTCTCCAAAGTGATCTGAGATACAATTGCTTACATTTCTTTTGTTTTTCCAATAGTAGCACAGGCAGGTGAAGTAACTTGCTCAGGGTCACACAGCGTCAGGGGTGGAACTTGAACCCACAACTTCATGGTTTGAGGTTCAAAGCCTTAACTACTGCGCCACGCTGCCTTAATATAAAAGGATTACTGACTGTATGTGCTTTACATACTGTATCTCTCAGTGTCTCTGCTTACAGGTGTCCGCTATATGTATATTGGCACATGATGTACATCTAACATTGTAGGATATAATTGTTTTAAAAATATTCTTTTCTAAGCTTTTCATTTTTTAATCACAAAATTCTAGCAGGCATGTGTAAAACCAGCAGGTGGAATATACAAACCTGAATACAACACACAATTGTAAAAATATAAAACAAAAAAATTAAAAAATGTGCAAGTTTCCATTAAACTGCTTGATTACTTTGTTAGGATCATCAGTTGGCTGTGTAACTGTTTCATCTAACAGTCTATAGTACTAGGGTGTTGTACCGTGTTAGCCATTATGAATGTAGAGAAAAGCCAAGCAAAATGACACCTTTTATTGGCTAACTAGAAAGATTACAATATGCAAGCTTTCGAGGCAACTCAGGCCCCTTCTTCAGGCAAGATGTAATGATGTAATGTTGCCTGAAGAAGGGGCCTGAGTTGCCTCGAAAGCTTGCATATTGTAATCTTTCTAGTTAGCCAATAAAAGGTGTCATTTTGCTTGGCTTTTCTCTACATCTAACAGTCTATATAGTTTATATTTCTTTAAATTATTCTCATTATTTTAGGTGTTGCCTTCCAGTTGAGTTGCTCTTGAAACACTGCACTTTTAAAAGAAAAATAATGCAGCACTGTACCTTATGTTGTGAGATGAGTAAGGGATTAAATCAAATCAGACATCCTTGAGGTAAAGTAATTAGAAAGAGTAATGCAATACAGTAATCCCTCACTATATCGCGCTTCGCCTTTCGCGGCTTCACTCCATCGCGGATTTTATATGTAAGCATATTTAAATATATATCGCGGATTTTTTGCTGGTTCGCGGATTTCTGCGGACAATGGTCTTTTACTTTCTGGTACATGCTTCCTCAGTTGGTTTGCCCAGTTGATTTCATACAAGGGACGCTATTGGCAGATGGCTGAGAAGCTACCCAGCTTACTTTTCTCTGTCTCTCTTGCGCTGAGTTTCTCAGATCCTGACGTAGGGTGATTGAGCAGGGGGGGGCTGTTCGCACACCTAGACGATACGGACGCTCGTCTAAAAATGCTGAAAGATTATCTTCACGTTGCTACCTTCTGTGCAGCTGCTTCCTGAAACGACATGCTGCACGGTGCTTCGCATACTTAAAAGCTCGAAGGGCACGTATTGATTTTTGCTTGTTTGTTTTTCTCTGTCTCTCTGTCTCTCTCTCTCTCTGCTCCTGACAGAGGGGGTGTGAGCTGCTGCCTTCAACAGCTTTGTGCCGCGGTGCTTCGCATACTTAAAAGCCAAACAGCCCTATTGATTTGTTTCCTTTTCTCTATCTCTCTGACATCTGCTCCTGACGCGCACTCCTTTGAAGAGGAAGATATGTTTGCATTCTTTTAATTGTGAGACGGAACTGTCATCTCTGTCTTGTCATGGAGCACAGTTTAAACTTTTGAAAAAGAGATAAATGTTTGTTTGCAGTGTTTGAATAAAGTTCCTGTCTCTCTACAACCTCCTGTGTTTCTGCGCAAATCTGTGACCCAAGCATGACAATATAAAAATAACCATATAAACATATGGTTTCTACTTCGCGGATTTTCTTATTTCGCGGGTGGCTCTGGAACGCAACCCCCGCGATGGAGGAGGGATTACTGTAAATGACAATTTCTCCTCAAGTTTTTTGTGAACATGTTCATGCATTTTTGGTGAGAAGAATTGTTAGATACTCTAGTAAAGGCTTAAAAGCAGTCATCTTTTGTCCTGCATGTATTTTCATATATATCATACAGTGCCATGACATAGCCATACATTGTAAATCCCTCTGGAATTTGATAACAGTTCTTTAAATTCAACTTAGAGTTTCTGTATAACAATTGGAATCAACATCAGAGGCCTCAGGCCTCATATTAAGAGCTAAAGGGGAAAACAAGAAGTGAAAAAATGCTTCTACTTACTTATTCCAATTTCAATTTTTTAATACTATCACTTATAACTAACTTTATAAATATGCAATATTTCATGTGTTTAAAAGCAGGATGCCCATTGCTAATTTTACGAAATGTAAAGGTCTGCATTAAGTAATTACTCAGTGTAAACCTTCAAATGCTGAAATTTCAGTCAGATAGGCAATATTTTGCAATAGGTAATTAATACATATATGTATATATAGTGACCAGTATGGGATGTTGCAAAACCCCATACACAAACACAATGACACAAGTCCCAGGTTCAAATAAAAGGTTTATTTCAATAAAGTACCTCTACAACAGGCTTCTTCTTCATAATTAACACAAGTACAACTTTCTTCTTCTCTCTTTTCCTTATCCTTCCACTCCTTCAAGTGAGCTTTGTCCTCTTTCAACTGACTCCAGCTCACTTGGATGAGGTTGAGCTGCTTCTTTTATCTTAGATATGGGAGTATTTCTGGTGCTAGGTCATAGCTTGTTGGAAGCACTTCCAGGTCAGGTGGAAGCCCTACAAAGTAGGGATTATGGATCCCTATAGAGCACCCTGGTGGTACCCCTGGAACCCAACAAGGCTGCCCCATGGGACTACAGCTCCCAGCATGCCTTGGAGGCGTCCATACAGGTAGCATCACCCATGTATGCTGCCACTTACGATGTGTGGGGAGCATGCAACTTTGAAAGGCTATCTCCCCCTGTCTTTCCATCACACTGACCTCCCGGCCTGGGTATTGTTCCTTGGTCCTTGGTCCAACCCTGCTGGGATGCCAGTGTTCCCCCTAACACACTAACATCTCCTGCCTGTCTCCTGGCTAATATAGGATGATCCTCACCTTCTTTTCTGTCCAGGTAAGGTCCGTTGCCCCATTATATGAACATATAAATTTGTGCTCATTTATAAGGAAATCAATTTTTGTAAGCCACAGCAAAAGAAACACAAGCTACAGTATGTATTATTGAAATATTTAAATCTGAAGAGTTAGTAAGGCTGTAACAATTTCTCTGTTAAACCAAATGAATATTTGGAGATCCTGCAATACATTTTAAGTCATCTTAACTGTAACTTCAGATATACAAAAAAAAGATCTTTTCTAAATACCTAAAGTTCATTTTAAAATATCTCAATACAGTATATCTACCATTTCATTTTAAGATATCTGTGAATCTATGCTTGGGACAAGGTCATGGGGGTCCAGCGGCTATGGGGCATCTGTTAGCAAAGAGAAATTCACAGATCTTGACTTTACCGACAATGCTGTGATCTTCTCGGAGTCAATGGAGGCTCAGATCAGGCCTCTGAAAAAACACTGAGTGAGGAGTCTGAGTGTTTGGGCTTGTGAGTGTCCTGGATAAAAATCAAGATCCAGGGCCTTTAATGACCTCTTGGGCACAGCCATCAGCAGTGTGTCTGTCTGTGGAAAGAGTGTCGACCATGTAAGGAACTTTACTTACCTCTTGCAGTGACATTAATGTTGCCTGGTGACTCTTTCCTATGAAGTCAGTAGATGGATTTGGAGAGCATGGGGGATCATGAGGTCACTGAAAAGGGGTGTGTGGCATTCCCAATACATCTGCAAAAGGACGAAGGTCCAAGTCTTTAAATTCCTGGTGTTCCTGTTTTGCTATATGTTTGCAAAACATGGACGCTATCCAGTGTCGTGAGACAAACACTGGACTCCTTCGGTACTGTGTCCTCTATGAAGAATCCTTGGGTACCGCTGGTTTGACTTTGTGTTGAATGAGGCGGTTGCATATTACCTGCACTGAAGGAGCATCTCCGAGGGTGATCCAAGCTCTCAGGATCCTCATTACTGAGGAGTTGAGTGACTGGGTCGGACCAAGGGAATGCCCACATAACATCTGACTGCGACAGATAGATGGTTACTTCCAGGGCGTGGGACTGGACCATGTGTCTGTCTTGGGGGTTGCCAACTTGGATCTTGAGATGTTTTGTTTACCTATTCAGATACAGAAACTTCTGTCCAGAACGAAGATACCTCAGAGATCTGAAGGCTCGGCTGTTGGATAAACCGTCCCTCGCCATCTGTTATCAGCGTAACATCAACCCGCTGTTGGCGGTGTGCCGCTCAAGTCACCTTCACCCCCGGCGCCTCGTAGGAGCAACACCGATGATGAGCCTCGGTGTATTTTCAGCAATGCAGGTGGGGGTTCAAGGCCAGAACACCTCATCGGCACAGGCAAGCATCGTAACGCAGAACCGGTTTGACCCTCTAAGCGTCCCCAGTTCGCCTTCAGCTCCTAGTGAAGTAATAGTGGTAGGTGATTCTATTGTTAGGAACCTCAATATCACTTGCCCTAATAGAAAATCTTTTGTTTCTTGTTTTCCCGGTGCTCGTGTCCGAGATGTGACGAGACGTTGCGCCGGCGATCTACAAGAACAGGGCAGTTGGAGCAATTGTTTTACATGCTGCGTAAACGACATAAGGCACCGACAGTCCGAGATCCTCAAGGCAGACTTCACTGCATTAATTAAAGACACAAAGGATAGGACCCCATCGGCAAAGATCTTCATCTCGGGTCCACTCCCTCTCGTCAGACGATCAAACGAGTACTACAGTCGTCTGCTTGGTTTAAACAACTGGCTGCAGGGCTTCTGCAAGAATCAAGACATCGGTTTCATCAACAACTGGGACCTCTTTTGGGAAAGGCCGCGTTTTTTTCAAGCGAGATGGCCTGCATCCGAATAGCTTCGGCGCCCGGGTCCTCTCCGAAAACATATCCAAGGTAATTCGTTTATCTTGACTATCTATCTCTGCTTTTAACCCCTTCCGAAATGCCACTCCTGTGCTTGGTCATGATAATTGTTAATAAAATCTTCCAGAAAAGTGCACAACATAAATACTGTAATAACCAATCTTAATGCACATAGAAAATCTAGGCAATACGGCATAAACACCAATAATTTAATTAAAGTTGCTACTTTAGATGACAATGTATTAAAATATAAAAACATATCATAGATTAAACAAAAAATACACGCAGAGCGCCGCTAATAAAAATAACTTATTCCTGTTCCATATATCAATAACGCACATAGTATTCATCTCTGCCCCTCCGAAACATTGAATATGGCTCTATTAAATAGAGCTTTAAACTAACAAGACGTTTTTATCAATGATCTTATTAGTGATAAAAAAATAGTGAAACGTGGCTTAGCTCAGATGGCGCAGCTGTTTTAATCGAATCTGCGCCTCCGGATTACAGTTTTACTCGTGCTGAATCGCAAGGAAAGAGAGGTGGAGGGCTAGCAAACATTTACTCAAGCAGGTTAAAATGTAAAAATATCAGTTTTGTAAATTCAAGTCTTTTGAGTATCTCGCCATTATTATTCAGGGAGATTCTCACGTTCTAGTATTATCCGTGTATAGACCTCCAAAATTCAACGCGTCTTTCTTTGAGGAATTCTCTGACTTGATGTCAATCTTAATTACGAACTATGACACACTCTTAATAGTCGGCGACTTTAATTTCATATAGATAATCAATGTGACCAGAAAGTAAAAAGAATTTATGAACCTCCTGGACTCTTTTGATTTGAGACAGCCCGTTAATCAGCCTACACATAAAGTATGTCATACGTTAGACTTAGTAATTACTAAAGGACTAAAAGGTTGATATAAAGCAGGTCATTGATACGGGTCTATCAGACCATTTTCTTCTACTCTTTAATATAGAAATAATGATAGAAAACACTCATGAGAAGGCATATTGTTAAAAAACGCTTCTTTGACTCCTCAGCAGCTTTAAAACTTTCAAACATTCTAACCAATCAGTCCATTTATAGTGCCAACTATAATAGCGAGGAGAATGTAAATAGTAAGGTGGAAAGATTTAATACTAAAGTGAGGGCTGCTGTTGACTTAGTTGCACCTGAAAAGACAGTTAAAAAATCTTCTAGCATTGTTATACCATGGAAGACCCAAAGAGTGTCTGATTTAAAGAGAACATGCCATAGAGCTGAGCGTAAATGGAGGAAAACTAAACTAACTATTGGACTATGAAATATTAAAAGTGTAAAATAACAGAATACAATAACACAGTCCGTCTTGAGAGGCGCTGCTATTTCTCTAAGATTATAAATAACAATGCTAGTAATCCCAGAGTGTTATTTTCGACAATTGATCATCTGTTAAACCCAGGTAACTCAAAGGAATGCCTCTAAGTACTTCCAGTAAAACCTGTGAGGCTATCGCTGTATTTTTCAATCAAAAAATTAATGATATTAGAAATAACATAGTATATCTCCCCAACACTAAGGATCCTCCTAAACCCAGTACCCCATAATAAACAAATTAAAGTCTTTCACTAGGATAGATTTACCTGATTTACATAAAATAATTTCTCAAATGAAACCCTCCACCTGTGCCCTTGACCCAATACCAACAAATTTTTTCAAAGAAGTATCGGGCGTGCTTAGTGATAATGTTCTTGACATAGTAAATTCGTCATTAGATACGGGGGTCTTCCCAGACTATCTTAAGACTGCGGTAGTTAAACCCCTACTTAAGAAAAATAATCTCGATCCTCTGCTCTTGAAAATTATAGACCCATCTCTAACCTGCCTTTCTTAAGTAAAATTCTAGAGAAGGCAGTCATTATACAGTTAAATGAGCACCTCAATAAACATGCTATTCTTGATAAATTTCAGTCAGGTTTTAGAACAAATCACAGCACAGAAACTGCACTCGTTTAAGTAGTAAATGACTTGCGGGTAAATGCAGACAGAGGCCATTTATCTGTTCTCATCCTCTTAGATCTGAGTGCCACATTTGACACCATTGATCATATATTCTTAAGAATCGCCTTAGTCAATGGGTGGGCCTCTCTGGCAGTGTCTTAAATTGGTTTGAATCCTACCTGGCAGGGAGAAAATTCTTTGTTAGTTGTGGTAATTATAACTCAAAGACACATGATATTCTATATGGTGTTCCACAAGGCTCTATCCTGGGTCCACTGCTCTTCTCAATCTACATGCTTCCATTAGGTCAGATTATCTCAGGGCACAACGTGAGCTACCACAGCTATGCTGATGACACACAGCTGTATTTATCAATAGCACCTGATGACCCCAAATCTCTTGATTCGCTAACACAATGTCTAACTTGTATCTCAGGAATGGATGAATAGTAACTTTCTCAAATTAAATAAAGAAAAAAAACGAAATCTTAGTGATTGGCAATAATGGATACAATGAGGCTATTAGAAATAAACTGGATGCATTAGGATTAAAAGTCAAATCGGAGGTAAAAAGCTTAGGGGTAACCGTTGATTGTAATCTGAATTTTAAATCGCATATTAATCAGATTCACTAGAACAGCATTTTTTCACCTAAGAAACATAGCAAAAGTTTAGACCTCTTATATCATCGAAAGATGCAGAGAAATTAGTTCATGCGTTTGTTTTCAGTCGGCTAGATTACTTGTAACGCACTCCTCTCAGGACTACCCAAAAAAGACATCAATCGTGTTTGCAACTAGTGCAGAATGCAGCTGCTAGAATCCTTACCAGGAAAAGAAAATCCGAACACATTTCTCCAGTTTTGATGTCATCTACACTGGTTACCTGTGTCATTCAGAATTGACTTTAAAATTTCTGCTTATGGTTTATAAAGCTTTAAATAATCTCGCCCCGGTTTATATATCGGAATGTCTGACACCTTATATTCCAAATCGTAACCTCAGATCCTCAACTGAGTGTCTCCTTAGAATTCCAAGAGCAAAACTTAAAAGAAGTGGTGAGGCGGCCTTCTGCTGTTATGCACCTAAAATCTGGAATAGGCCTGCCAGTAGGAATTCGCCAGGCTAATACAGTGGAGCACTTTAAAAAACTACTGAAAACACATTATTTTAACATGGCCTTCTCATAACTTCACTGTAATTTAAATCCTGATACTCTGTATATTCCAATTCATTATAATAACTATTCATTCAAAATCTGTACTAACCTCTACTCTCTCTTCTGTTTCCTTTTCCGGTGTCCTGTGGTGGTGGCGTGCGCCACCACCATCTACCCAAAGCACCATGATGTTCCAACAATGATGGATGGATTAAAAGCCAGAAGTCTGTATGACCATCAGCATCAAGTGACTCCGTGAAAAACCCGAACTACAAAGAGGACTATTTCATTTATGTTAGGTAGAATGCCCAAAGGGGACTGGCGGTCTCGTGGCCTGGAACCCCTACAGATTTTATTTTTTTCTCCAGCCTTCTGGAGTTTTTTTTGGTTTTTTTCTGTCCACCCTGGCCATCGGACCTTACTCCTTTCTATGTTAATTAATGTTGTCTTATTTTAATTTCTTATTTTGTCTTTTATTTTTCTTCTCTTCATTATGTAAAGCACTTTGAGCTACTTTTTGTATGAAAATGTGCTATATAAATAAATGTTGTTGTTGACCTGTGAACATATGAGTCACCCAGATCATTCCAGAAGATAATTACTGTACATAGACTAGACTTGTTTTTAAACAGTATCATGGTGAAGTGGTTAGGTGTAACTATTCCACATCTCCAGAGACTTTGTTTTGTCCTGGTTGCTGTCTCCAAGGATTTTTCCCCACATTCTTTCCTTATCTTTGTGGGTCTTCTCCAGGTACTTAGCTTTTGACTCAATCAACTGGCATCTCCTTTCATGTTTGTGCCTTGTATCTACTGCTCCTGGGAGTGGTCTCAAACTCCCGTTTATTGGATAAAGTGGATTGAGACATTGGGATAGGTTCATCAAATACATTTTGGCATACATTGATATAACTTCTCATCTATTTCTTGATACATAAAAATGACTTATCTCTAACATTTTATATTATATGAAGGGACATCTGCTATTTGAAAGTAGTGTTTCTGTCTATTTTAAGTTATTTTGAGATACCTTTAAATACTCCAAGTGTATAGTGCCTGTTTATTTCACTTGGCACTAGATAGCTAACTATACTGTGTAGTTTTTCTAATAATTTTGCTAACAAATTCAGAAATCTAAATTGACCCAATTTTTGTTTTGTTTGTGCATACGACAGTGCTGAGCAATGGACTAAAACTTTTTGCAACTGCAAAAATCAAATGTTTGCAACACTGTAATTATAAAAGAGGGTTTAGAATTGGAGAGATGAACAATCTGGTCACAGGTTGTAAACTGAAGAATATTTTGCTTAAAATGATACATATTGGATCTATCTATCTATCTATCTATCTATCTATCTATCTATCTATCTATCTATCTATCTATCTGTCTGTCTGTCTGTCTGTCTGTCTGTCTGTCTGTCTGTCTGTCTGTCTCTCTATCTATCTCTCTATGTCTCTATCTCTCTATCTCTATCTAGATAACATGGATACAAGTAATATGATCAGTGTATATATAGCATAATGGTAGCTTAGTTGATTTAAAAAAATACATAATGGATGCTGTCTATTTAGTAAAATAAGTCCAACTTATGAAAGAAAGATCAAAAACGACTGCTAGTAAAGGACACTGTTCCTGCTTTGGCAATATCTCACCATTGTTGCAGTTAGCCAATAACAAGATGCAGGGTTTTGGGAGGTGACTGACCCAGTTTATCCATGATCTTTAATTGTCCCAGTCAGTCATTGTCCAACCCGCTATATCCTAACACAGGGTCATGGGGGTCTGCTGGAGTCAATCCCAGCCAACACAGGGCGCAAGGCAGTAACAAATCCCGGGCAGGGAGCCCGCCCACCACTGGGCACACACACACCAAGCACACTGTGAACTGTATGAGAAAACCGGAGCACCCGGAGGAAACATGGAAACTCCACACAGGGAGGACCCGGGAAGCGAACCCAGGTCTCCTTACTGTGAGGCAGCAGCACTATCACTGCGCCAGTCTGCCGTTCCTTAATTGTCCCATGGCTGAATAAAAGTAACTGTAAACTACATTGCCCTATATTGACTTTTCTGAAAACCTTAGCATTGTCATCCATTGATTACCAACATAACATAAAACTAGTATTTCCGAGAAGACAAAAAATAAATAAATATCATAACACAATCTCCCGCCACACCAAAAGCCTATTTAAAACACTTGAAATGTGTTTAGTATAAACTGATCATATTTCTTAATAATCCTAAAAAATTACAGCCCAGAACTCAAGAGTATTTAACAAGGAATAGTCACAAAAAAGTATAAAAGGTACTTGGTCAGGTTTGGTAAAAGAGAAAAATAGATGTTATAAATGTTGTACTTTAAATCCATCGTCACAATCCCCCTCGTGTTCTTAGATCCGCAGATCAGCTGCTCCTAACCGTTCCCAAGGCACATTTTAAAGTTCGTGGTGAAAGGGCTTTTTCCGTCTGTGCACCCAGGCTCTGGACTCCTTACCTTTAGTGGTTAGGCAAGCCGCTTCAGTCGCCACATTCAAATTCACACCTAAAAACGCACTTCTTCACATTGGCTTTTAATTCTTAACCTGTCTTATTTCCACTTGCTTTTTGCTATTTCTCTGTTTTATTGGGTCCCCTGACCTGTTTTTAGTGTCTCAGTTTTAATTCTCTCTTAATGTTTGTTTTTTAATATTTTGCTTTTAGTCTTGCTTGTTTTAACTGTACAGCGCTTCGGTCAGTTGTAATGCTGTGTTTTTAAGCGCTTAACAAATAAAAATGGTATGGTATGGTATGGTATGGTAAATGTTATATCTTTAGTGTTAGTTCATCATAAGGCATGAATATTAGATTGTAGGATAATTTATCAATCTTATCGCTTGGGATTTGGAGTAACTTGAACTGAGAACTTTATCTGAAAAAATATTTCCCATTTCATCAATACAAATTGATACAGTAACCACATAATTGTTACTGCTGTACCAAGTCATTTGCTAGTCTAATGCTCTGCTATACCCGCATTTAAATACCTCAGGCAAGGGCAAGAATATCTAAATGATGTTACCTTAAAATGTTAATAATTGCTAAATTGGATGCCAAAATGCATTCCAGCTTCTATATAAACAAGGCTCTATTTAAATATTCATTCTTAAATTCACATTCAGTTTAGAGATGGAAATCAACATAACAGAGAATGCAAAGAAAACTCATGTGGTGTCCTGCAAAGTCCTCTTTCCATAAACAGGTTTGTAATCTGGTTAGGTGGTTGAGTGTCAGAGGTTTACTAATCAAAAATTAAACAGGTAGGGGAGAAATGTTTTGGGTAAACTTTCATAAATGAAGAGAATGAAAAGGCATAGTTGAGAACAAACAGAAGTTAGAAAATTTTGTTCTTCTAATTATTTTTTGCTGAGATTCTTTGGTGTATTAGATTTTTGAACCAACAAGGTTTATGATAGCTTGTTGTCCTTTAATAATATGACACACATGGTGTAAAATCGGTGTATACATAATGAAAAGCCAGAAATGGCAAAGTGATCTTAGAAAACAAATACATAAAGGCAATGATATCATAAAAAAGGAATCAAAAAACTAGAAGAACAAAAAAATACATATATCAAAACAAAAATAATTACCAGTAAACACAGGAAATGGCAAAAAACACCAATACAATCCTAAATGTTAGCAGAATGTGACACAAAAAAAATTAATAGACAGCCAGGCCTCCAAAATTGTATCGTGTCAACTCACATTAGACTTTCATCTTTGTGGTCAGAAACACCTTTCCTTTATCCATGATTAATCCTTTGGGATTAACAGAAGGCAAAGAAAATTAACCAGTGAGGTGAAATGAAAACAACTAAAGGTAGTATTTAAAGGAGGATGGTTTCAAAAAACGATAATGTAAAATGTACTTTTGGTGGTCTAAGAGCACTTTTAAATCAAACAATGTAGTTCTTTAGGGACCAGTTTGAACTGTATTGAAATTGTGAACAGTTTTAGAAGATGGGTATAAGCAATTAATAAAACACAACATATTACCAAATATTATTTAGTTAGCAAAAGTAATATTCATAATATTCATTTCTTGCACATTACATATAAATTTCAGATGCACTAGGCACCTAAAAAGACAACTGAGCTATAAAAAAAACATCCATATTTTTTTTCATATACTTTCAGCACAATATAAAAAATAGAAAAAATATATATAAAAAATATATATAAAATAGTTTGTCAGGGTGAAACCACGGTAGAAACAGAAACAACAACTTTCTGATATAAAGCTCAGTGCCTTCGCTGCAGGGCTACATTATCACTCAAAGCTGCCATAACTGTTGGAATAAGGAAATCAGAAATCCAGGCAACTCACACCAAAAATAAAGTTCTGCAATCCATTCAGCTGAAAAATACCAACCTTGCCACCATTCAACAATGAGCACTTTGGGATTGTTTTTATTTACACTGAAATTTTTTTTTTGATTGATTGATTCAGCTGTCAAAATTCATTGCCTTATCTCATAATTTGCTTCTTAAAATATCAACTGACCTTCTTCTTGTCTTTAGCTTTGTTAGAACATTAGAACAATGTAGACAAGAACAGGCCATTCAGCCCAACAAAGCTCACCACTCCTATCTGCTTAATTCTTCCAAAAAACACATCAAGTCAAGTTTTGAAAGTCCCTAAAGTCTTCCTGGCTAAGGACAAAGAAGGAATATTTATTGCAACCCATACTCATTCAAATCTTACATTCTAACTTCAGTGTGGAAAGTTAACATGGAACTAAGAGTGCAGAGCGGTGCTCTTTCCACTATCCTAATGTAACTTTACTTAATCTTATACTCCCCACTCCTCTGCCACTGTCTTAGGTAGTTAAATAGAAAAAGCTGACAGCTAGAAAAACTAAAAAAAAGAATTAAACAAAAAAATCAAATGTCACAGACTAAAATTCCAGCAAAAGGCAATGAAACGCAAAGGTACAAAATATTGAAAAAGGGCACTGAATTTTAGGGGAAAGAAACTCACATCAGACTGTTGACTGATTTATTTATTTATTCTTTATTTTGTGCCTGTTCATTAATGAAAATAAATGTGACCCTCCCATAAATCAGGTATGGGAACTTCAACAGGATATTAAATGAGACCTGTGACAACAATATTGCAACATGAAACTTTTGCTTAGTACAACAGCTTCACCATCTCCTTTTGATGACTGCACATTACCCATCTTCACTGTGTAATCCTGAACAGCACTCTCTCCTTTGCCCCACACATAAATAATGCCTCCTACCACATTCGGAATATTACCAGAATTTTTCCTGCTTTGACACAATGTAGCATTGAAATTATGGGCAATGCCTTAGTTACTTCTTGCATTGACTGCTGTCATTCTTTCTGGCATCTTGAAGAAACTCCCTTACAGATTACAACTCATTTAAAACTCTGGCTCCAGGATCATCTCACACACCGAGCTAGCAGATCATCTTACATCTCATTCATTATTATTTATTGTTATTTGGCTTCATTGGCTCCCTCTGACATTTTGGGTCAACTTCAAAATTCTTCTCCTCACATTTAAAGCTTTACATAACCTCGCCTCTGGGTGCATCAGTGACCTCCTCCAACCTAATACTCCTGTTCATTCCCTGCGATCCTCATCTGTGGGTTTACCAGCTGTCCCAGCTATTATCCTTTGTACTATGGGTGCTTGAGCCTTTTCTATTGCTGTACTCAAACTCATGAACACTTTACCTTACCACATCTGAATCTGGACTCCATTACATATTTTAAAACTGCTTTAAAAGGTCACTTATTCCGGCCTTTACACTGTGAACCAGCTGTTGCATATGATATTTACTATTGTCCATTATTGCTTAGTTTATGCCAGTTTCACTATTGATTAGTTTATTTATTGTTTCCATTTTTACTATTGTTTTGATGTTTACTGTTTTACTACCTTTACTACTAATAGCCACCTGTGATGTCCGAATGAAAGTGAATATCCCAGCTTGTGACAAAACCCACTGTGTGGAATCCTCTAAGATGAACCCTAAAAAGAATCAATAAAGAATTACTTAAGGACATTTTTTTTTAGGCAAAATGCCCAGTGGGAACTGGGTGGTCTTTTGGGACTGGAATCCCTGTTTTTTTTTCCAGCTTAACTGGATTTTTCTAAATTATTTCTGTCCAGCCATGCCATCTGACCTTTTTATCTACTGTCACTTAGAAACTTAAAAAAATCTACATTCTGTATTTCAAGGACTCTATGTTTCTTAACTATATATCTTTGTTTTGGTGGCGCAGTGGGGTAGCGCTGCTGCCTCGCAGTTGGGAGACCTGGGGACCTGGGTTCGCTTCCCGGGTCCTCCCTGCGTGGAGTTTGCATGTTCTCCCCGTGTCTGCGTGGGTTTCCTCCGTGCGCTCCGGTTTCCTCCCACAGTCCAAAGACATGCAGGTTAGGTGGATTGGCGATTCTAAATTGGCCCTAGTGTGTGCTTGGTGTGTGGGTGTGTTTGTGTGTGTCCTGCGGTGGGTTGGCACCCTGCCCGGGATTGGTTCCTGCCTTGTTGACTGGGATTGGCTCCAGCAGACCCCCGTGACCCTGTGTTCGGATTCAACGAGTTGGAAAATGGATGGATATCTTTGCTTTATCTATTTTTAGTATGCTATTCATTAATTATTTTTCTTTTATAAATATTATTTGGTTTTCTCTGCAAGTTATTAACTCTTCGTAAAGCACTTTGAGGTACATCCTCTATATGAAAATATACTACAGAAATAATTATTATTGTTGTTGTTGTGACGTGACCTTGAGTGTCATGAAAGGTGCTTTAAATAAAATGTATTATTATTATTTATTAAAACAATCCTGATGAGGACCATCCACTCAGCCAAATAAGACTGATAATTCTGTTCACCTAATTTCTCTAATATAATATAAGGTTGAGTTTTAAAGGTTGCCAAAGTACTACTGGCTAATACATGACTTGGTAACTTATTCTATGTGCTGGTGCTTATCTGTGTGAAGAAAAACTTTTACACATTTGTGTAAAATTTGCCCTTGACCAGTTTCAAAGTATGGCAATGTATTGGGGTATAAAAGAAAGCATACAGAGATAGAGAGAGATGAGTGAACCAACTTAAGAATTCAGGGGTTTGTTTGATAAAAAAAATAAATCAACTGCAGAAAGACTTTCTTAGTGACTTAGTTTCTCTTTTCATTTAGGATTTTCATGACAGTACAAAGTATATACCATACTCATGTACATATCTTTTTAAATCATGCTCATATATAAAAGAAATGAGGTTACTCAAATTTATCACTAGTCTCCATCTTTGCTGTTGGTCCTCTACTGTGACACAGTACCCAGTACCATGACACTCACTGTTAGAATTTTTTTTTCACTCGTGAAAAAATCAATTGCTTTATTGATCAAGAACTAATTAGTTATGATTAAAAATTAGAAATACCTGGGCATGTGTCAAATATGAACAAATAAGGACTCATGCAGAGTAAAAGTGTTCGCATAAAAGAATTTGTTAAATAATCTAATAAGAATAAATCCATTAAAGTAGCCAGACTTTATTTGAAACCTATTAATTCCCAAACGGATGTCTCATTTTCTTTGTCACGCTTAATTTGCTTTAAATTCATTCTAAATCAGTTTTATCCTGGTATTCGCAAAGCAGCAGAAATATCATTTAAGCTTTTGTAGTATCAAGTTGATACTATATTTTATTCCTTTTTTAATTTGCATCTGATAATATAATGGTATTAGAAGTCCCGCATCTCTTCAGAAATGATAGAAGATTAGTGACTTCACTGGGATGAATGCTATGAAATGATTAATCTGCTCAAGCTTCATAGGGACTTAATAGACAACCTCATACGTAAAAATTTAACAGAGATGTCTAACTGTGTGTTGCCTATATTTGTACACAAACATTTTTTGAAAATACTATCCATGAAATTGGAAGCTCCGGTTTAAACTGAATATCAAAAAAGTAGTTCTATATTTCTGATTACTGGCAATGAAATGGCATTTTCAACTTAATTTAAGGGTATAGAATAATGCTACTACTATCCCATTAGTTTAATCAAACAAAACATTTTATGTTGTGCTTTTTAAACTAAACAATATTTTGAAGTGCCTTTAGAAAGTAGTTAAACTCCTGCACTTTTTTTTTGCATTTTGTTATGTTGCAGCATTATGCTAAAATCTTTTAAATTCATTTTTCCCATATCAATAAAACACTCAATGCCCCAGAATAACAAAAGTGAAAACAGGATTTTCACAATTTTTGCAAATGTATTAAAATGAAATATCACATTGACCTTTTACTCAGTAATAAGTTGAAACACTTTAGCCTGGAGTTCTAATGGGTATATAATTTGACAAGCAATGCACACCTGGATTTGGGAATTTTCTGCCATTCTTCTCTGCAGATCTTCTCAAGCTCTGTCTGGAAGAATGGAAACCATTAGTGGACAGCTTTGTTCAGGTATCTTCAGAGATGTTCAATTGACTTCAAGTCTGGGCCTTTCTTAGGCCACAAAGTTGTATTTCATTTTTGTCTTTGCTTTGTTTGTAGGGCCCAATCTGAGGTCCAGAGTGCTTTGGTGCAGGTTTGAATAAAGAATATCTCTGTACTTTGCTTTTTTTTCAGCTTTCCCTCTACTGTGACTGGTCTCCTAGGCTCTGCTGCTGAAAAACAACCATAAAGCATGAGGCAGCCACCACCATGCTTCACTGTTGGAATGGCATTTTTCGGGTGATGAGCATTGCCTGGTTTCTTTTGGACACGAAATTTAGAAGGAAAGCTAAGAAGCTCAATTTTGGTTTCATCCGATCAGAGAATCTTGTTTCCCACACTGTATGAGTCCTTTCAGTGCCTTTTTTCAAACTCCAAATGAGATTCCGTTCAGCCACATTGGTCTTTTACTGAGAAGATGTTTCCATGTGGCTTCTATTTCCTTAAGCCCAGATTGATGGAGAATTGCAGTGATGGTTGTCCTTCTGGAGGTTTCTTCCATCCCCACACAGGTTCTGTGGAGCTCAGCCAGAGTGATCATCAGGCTCTCGGTCACTTCTCTTACTAAGTTCCTCAGTCTGACCAGTTGGCCAACTCTATGAACAGTTATAGTTGTTCTAAACTTTTTCCATTTAAAAATAATGGAGGACTCTGGGTTCCCTTGTGGCCTCATTACAATCCTGCCTCAAAGCTTTGTGGGCAGCTCCATCTACCTCATAGCACATATTTTTTGCTCAAATGCAGATTGTTTCCTGTAGGACCTTATATAGACAAGTCTGTTTGTTTCCTAATCATGTCCAATTAATTGAATTCACCTCAGGTGGACTCTAAACAAAGTACAGGAACATCTCAATTATGATCAATAGAAAGTGTCGTAGAAAAGGGTCAGAATACTTTTTCAATGTGTTATTTCATTTTTTTAAAATTTTTTATAAATATAGTATCATTTCAAAAATCCTGTTTTTGCTTTGTCATTCTGAGGTATTGAGTGTTGCTTTATTAGGGAAACGAAGAGTTTAAACAATTTTACTATAAGAATGTAAAACAAAAGTAAAAGGGACTAAATACTTTTTGAATGCATCGTACATTACCCAAAGATCTGAGTCAATTTATAATATTGTTATAACATAAATTAATACAGTTGTTGGATGCCAGTATTGATTCTTAGCCCGGCTGCCTTTTGCATGAAGCATGAATGTTCTTCTCCAGGAAATTTGGTTTCCTTCTACAGGCCAAAGACATGCTATTAGGTTGAGGTTGATTTTCAAGTTTACATCTAACTGTCATGCTGCTTGGTGTGTGCATGAGAGTATGGTGCAATGAAGTAGATCCCTGTCAATAGTTGATAAGTACCTTGTACTTACCATGAAGGCTGATTTAGACTGAGGTCATTTACGTTAGGTAGAATGTCCAGTGGGGGCTGGGCAGTCTCTTGGCCTTGGAAACCCTGCAGATTTTGTTTTTCTTTTCTCCAGCCCATCTGGAGTTTTTTTTTTTTTCCTTTTCTGTCCTCCTGGCCATTCTTTGTTAATTAGCATCACCTAATCTAATTTTTGTTTCATATAAACTTTTCTTTCTTCATCTTGTAAAGCACTTTGAGCTACACCAATTGAATGAAAATGTGCTGTATAAAAAATGTTGTTGTTGTTGCTGAAACTTTGTCTGAAACTGGCCATGGGTCCCTGTGACACTGACCTACAAAAAAGTGAGTATTAAAAATGTTATGTGTCACACATTAGTGTCTGAGGTTTGCCTCCTGGGCTCAATGGAGGTAAGCAGTACCAGATGGGCACTGTCGCTGATGATATCATCGTAATTTTCTCCCACAACCCTGAGAAACTTCACAATGAGGACAACTGACTCCACCCTTCTGGTCCCTCCACTATAAAGCAGAGGTGCTCCCGGGTCATCTCATTCTGGAGAAAGCAGACCACTGAATAGAGCTCCTGCTTGAGTACTAACTGCTGTTCAGCGTCTTGAACCTAGCTGATTGCTTTTCATTTATTACTTTTAAGTACTGTTATTATCCATGTGGGTGGCATGGTGGCACAGTGGTAGTGCTGCTGCCTCGCAGTTAGGAGACCCGGGTTCGCTTCCTGAGTTTGCATGGAGTTTGCATGTTCTTCCCGTGTCTGTGTGGGTTTCCTCCGGGTGCTCCAGTTTCCTCCCACAGTCCAAAGACATGCAGGTTAGGTGGATTGGCAATTCTAAATTGGCCCTAGTGTGTGCTTGGTGTGTGTGTGTGTTTGTGTGTGTCCTGCGGTGGGTTGGCACCCTTCCCAGGATTGGTTCCTGCCTTGTGCCCTGTGTTGGCTGGGATTGGCTCCAGCAGACCCCCGTGACCCTGTGTTCGGATTCAGCGGGTTGAAAAATGGATGGATGGATGAATGGATGGATATTATCCATGCACCATTGAATGCCCATTCCAGTTGTTAATACTTTGCAAATATTAAAAGGGGCAACCCAGTCGGCGCCATACACAGTCTGTGACCTGTGTGTTTGACTGCATGAGCTAAGGGTCATATCAAAAATTGAAAAGTGATTCTAAAAGCTGTTGTAAAATGATTGGACAGACACAGGAAGAGGTTTGGGGGCAGCTGCCCATATACTTGAATTATGCTGCCAAAATTGAAAGGTTGGTTCCATAGAACAGGTCTCAACACACTTCAGTCCAACAATAGAACAATCATAATAGGCCAAGATGGCGGTTTTAAAGTCAGGCAGAGGAAGTGATGTCATCAGGGCAGGAAAAGGAAATTATGTAATCGGGACCGGAACTGGAAGTGATGTCATCAGGCCTGGAACCAAATGTGATATCCTGGAGTCCAGGCAAAATTTCCCGTGGTTGTCTGCTGATGAAAAAGACGGAGGATTAGTGCACTCTGCCACTCTCTGGTCTGGCATGAAATTATCCCTTTGTGAGTCCTTCAGCTGCCACCTATGCGCACATGTGTGACACTGTTTAAAACACTATTTAATCCATCATATAATGATCAGATTTGTTTTTGCTTAACAAACTTCATAATGGATAATAATGCCATCCTCTTATAAGGCAAGGCCATTAATAGCCAAAAATGTATCAAGTCATACATTTTCAAATCCACTTATTCAGTTCTGAGGAACCTGAACCTATCCCAAAAGGATTAAAGGAAAGGTAGAACTGTTCTAACCCCAGATTTAGTGCTAGTCAATCTACTCACCATGATTCAAAAATTACTATTTTATAATAAGCAAGTACATTCCTTATTTGAAAATGGATTGACTCTTTTTTTTGTACTATTTTCCATCCATCCATCCATCCATTTTCCAACCCGCTGAATCTGAACACAGGGTCACGGGGGTCTGCTGGAGCCAATCCCAGCCAACACAGGGCATAAGGCAGGAACCAATCCTGGGCAGGGTGCCAACCCACCGCAGTTGTACTATTTTAAATTTACTTTATCATTCTGGCACAAATTAACTATGATTTATTTGCCTAAATATTAAATTATGTGTATAGTAATATGACCATTAATTTATTGATTTGAATACTGATTTTTTTAAGTCATACTTTAGTCTTCATGAAATTAAAAGTTTGTTGAAAATATTTGACAATTCTTTTCAGGCTCTCTTTGTTAACTTGCTGAATGTTACTGTTTTAGTTACTCATATGAATTGCTGTGCCTCGAAACAAGCCAAATAGAGCATTTAATAATATATATACACACTTCTTATGTATTTTTGTCATAGTGTATTTTTTCCTGAAAGTCACCTACATTGCAGTCAAGGGATGAAGTAATTTATGCAAGTTAAAATGCTGTGTGAACATTGACTCTTACTATATAAGAGGTGCCATCTCACACAGTTTGAGTGTGAGGATTCTTCTTGTTGCACAAACTGTGTATGAAATTGTAACACTTTTAAATATCAGATGCTCTTTATGCAGTGTGTTAAGTTATTCTAAATAAAATTTGCAGCTAACACTCAGAGATGTGACATTGTTAAGTACATTCTCTGTCCAAATAAATTTCAGTTTTCAGGTCTTCTCTTATATGAGCAGAAAACTATCCCTAAGATAGCCAACAATAAATTCTTAATTATGAAAACTGAGCCACTTCCCATACATTTGAATTATCCCTTTCATGCAGGAATAATAAGGGAGTACAGTTGTTATCATTAGAGTTCCCAGAACCAATTGTATACTGATACTGACTGATGTTCTTCTAAAACATATTCTCAAATAAGAGCGGAGGCAGAAACATTTATTTTAAATGATTTAATGAAAAGATTTAAAAACTGAATGTACTTATATATTAAGAATTAAAAAAAGATTTATATCACCCCTCTTCTTCAAACCTTTCAACAAGTAAACGAATACTCAACAACTAATATAAATTTAGTATTTTTAATATAGTATGCTTTGTGCATAATGCTGCAATGCTGTGCAAAATACTAAAGCCTTACAAGATCTTTTTTATTTGTATCATTCTTGTAAAATTAAAGTGTAGCAGAGAAATATGGAAGCCTAGTGTGTCGGGTTGAGGTCCAAAAAGTTCCAAAAAGTGCAGCTCTTGTTTGGGTGACATAAGCCTAGAGTAACATGAGCTTCCTTTCTCTCCATCTCTCTCTATACTCATCCACTATTATATTATTCAAGGTTAGTTTCTACTTCTGTATGGATGCTTATAGACTCTGATTTAGCCTTTTAAAGTTTGACTAGTATGTTAGCCTAATGGCTTTTCCAATGAACAGGCTTTGACTTTGACTGGGAGGGCTTGGGGGAGCTTAACAATGCAGACTCTACACTATACAGTGCCAAATCTGACAACTTTATTATCCATTTATATAAAACAGCAAACTGTCCGGCATCTGTCCCTGCGTGTAATGTCATCCAGCATCCACACAAGGGTGCAATGTCTGATGAACAAAGGCAACAAGAGGCACAAACAAAGATGAATGTAAGAGCTAGAATGTTCAATCAATCACAACAATTCAAATCAACAAGTCACACAAAGAAAGAGGGACATAAGGGCTAGGATATCCAGTGAACAGAGGTTTGTAAATACATAACATAATCAAAACAGATGGACTTATCATTGTATAATTGTGCTTATTGTACTAAGTAGGCATTTCATTGTGGTAGTAATGTAATAAAATAAAAATTCTTGAGAGGTAGTTCTTCAGCTTTCACCACTGGACTAAAAGGTCACAGGGTACAACCTCACATACCCACTAGTAGTTCAGAAATGGTGGATAATTCCAGTAAAAAAGGAAGGGCAATAACAATTTTATTATTCCATGATAAGGAAAAAGGGCAAATAAAAATAAAAAAAATAAGTGAAAAGGGTAGACAAGGCTCAGCTTTTAAAAGCAATCTAAGGCTCTGCTCACTTCAGCATACATCTAAGACATCATTTAATTCCCCCCTGTCAGTCAACATTGTAGCTCATTCACCGTACAGTGCTTGCAGTGCCATGTGTTATATAATGATTGAATGATTGAAAATTAGTTCTCATTTATTCACTCTCTTTCCATTGTCGACATTATTTTTAAACGTTCTGGAAATGCATACATTGACCAATTCTTCCTCCCATTGCCTCACATTTGTACTTAATCAAGCTTTCTAAAATAGCCACTCTCTGATGAGTTAAGTAAAATGTAGAAAGGCTGTGCTACTTTGCAGCTTTTCATTACTACTGAAAAAACAACTGTGAATATGGAATAAGTTTGTAAGACGTGACACATCCCTCCATAAACATCCCATCCATCCATCCATCCATTTTCTAACCCGCTGAATCCGAACACAGGGTCACGGGGGTCTGCTGGAGCCAATCCCAGCCAACACAGGGCACAAGGCAGGAAACAATCCTGGGCAGGGTGCCAACCCACCGCAGTCCATAAACATCTAACCAAAATATTAGTTTAAAACAGACTAGAAAAGGCTTGAACAAGAAAAAGAAAATTGAATTTTTAGTACTTCTGGGAACAGCCCTGAGAATTCCAATACTGCTCTAAGACAGATACTTAACTATTACCGGTGTGACTGAAAATCACAAATTGAGCTCCCAGACAATTCTAGAGTCATAACTTGGGACTGGTGATTTTAATATTAAAACAAAGGATGAACAATATAATTTCCAATAAAAATATATTTCTATTGAAGTAAAAACAATTTAATCAAGATAAATAAATAAATATCCAAAGGAACACTACCATTCTGGTTTATAAATTATGGGCTGTGGAAATGGAAGACATCCACAGCCATAAATAAGAGACTTTAGGCAGATCTCAATATCCGAGGGAGAATCTTCAGAGGATTTGCAGTACAGAGAGTAATTTCTACTTGGCATTATGGCTCTTGCCTTATACAATGAGGCCACCTGGAGCACGGTCATCTCAGTATCTAGACATTTCATAGACAGCCTAGACTCTGAGCCCCTATAGCAGCTCCTGAATCAACACCTGATGTGAGACGTTAGAATTGCTCAATGTGTGCCATTTACTCATTCATCTGCTATCCATGCTGACACTTTAACTCTTGTGTATATTTCAGTCCTCAAGTCATATAATTACTATTAGAAAAATAAAGGTGAGTATCCAAAATAAGAGACCACAATATGCCAAAAGAACCAGCACAGTAAAAGAGTTGCACATTTTTAAAATTTGCTGCATTCATAAAAATCAAGGTAATCATCTGCATATTACAGTGCATGTGCAGTGCACATTTGGATCCCTCTTTCTCGTATAGTTGACACAGCAGATTATTCGTCACACACTCATAACAAAGCCACAGGATGAGATGATCAAGATCAGCTACTGCTTTCATTTCTGTCAAGCAGATATTACACTAATATCTGTCATTGTTCCTGTTAGACAAATCTGCAAGATCCACAATGTCTGCACTGGTCACTCTTCTGAGATTGCCTTATTCACATTAGGCTTTTGATTCTGCATAAGCTTCTTCCATTGTTTTTCATTTATCCTCCTCAGTGTTTCACCAGTTGTTTGAAATAGCATCTGTGTTTATCTTTCTTCCATAAGCTTTCGGTCATTGAATTTGTGCTGAATGGGTTCAAGTGTTAAATTCTGTGTCATGGCATGACTTCCATGTATATGTATCACAGAAGGATCTCCATAAATATGCCTCAAAGTTTGGTATTGGCTCTTCTCTAGATGTATTTCCAAACCATTCTTTTCTATTGTTTTGTCTTTTCTTTATGTTTTGACCCTTTCTAGGTTGATGGCATGGCTCTCATCAACTGCTACATGGCTTCTTCAGTTTCTTCAGACTACTGCTGTCCATTGCCGATATCCTGTCTCATCCTATACTTTTTAATACTGCCCTACTTTCCACCACCTTCTGGTTTCTACCACTATTTCAAAACTCTTTTACGCAACTTTCCTTACCCTGTGCAGCTATGCTCAATACTCTCTTTTGTTTCTGTTTTCTCCATATAGCCCCATAAGAAGATTCTATTCTAAATGTGCTCTACAAAGGTAGAAGAGATTGGCAAACCACAAAAGCAAGAAACAGAACCGGGAGATGAATGAAAGTCACATCAAGAGCAAGCTATGGTCTAAAAAGAAAAGGGTACAAAATATTTTTTATAAAAGTCAAAAAACATCCACAATTTTCTGGCTCCTTAGGATGATTTTAGCACTAGCTACCACAGGCAAGATTTTTTTTTTAATTTATCCAATGATGATAACATGCCATTATCTTAAATATTCTCACATTGCTGACATTAGGTGTTGCAACTATTGGCCACCATAGGATAGCAACAAGCAGTCAATGCCAACAATAAAATACTTGAAATGGCTGTAAGCATGGTAAAAGATGTGAACAAAAATGGTAGTGTAAAAAAATTATAAGCATAACAATAAAAAAAATCAAATATTTAAAATTAAAGCTGAAAAATATACAAAATTAAAAGTAGCAACATGAAAACCCCACAACCACAACACATGTGTCTCATGAATAGCCACCTCTTGACAAAACACTTTTTCAACTATTTCAGCTTTATAACCTTCTGCTGTCTTCCCACCATCTAAAGTTTGCTCTGACCACATCAACTAACCATCTTTTTTCTATATCAACAGTTTGTCATCTACTACTAACTGCAGTGCTAATCTTCTTGTGTTATCTGTTCATTTTGGTTCCTATTTTCAATTGACTTGTTCTATTCTATCATCCTTCTACCGTGTATGGTAGGTATATTGATTTGTGTAAGTCAATTAGACTGAAGGTATTTGCTGAATGTGATAATAATAATTTCAATGTCCATCCATCCACTCATTATCTGACACCTCAATTTTAAAAGTTATTGGTAACACTTTAGTTAAGGTATTGCAAAAATGTATCTATTACTCATTTTCTATTATGTAGCAAGACCTTAACAAACACTTCTTTGGGTCTTCATAACACATACAAAGCATCAGTAAAGTGTTTATTCATCTCTGCAATGTGACCTACTAAAACTTCACTTTGGAGTGCTCTGGGGTGGAATAACTGAGACACATTCCCATGATATTACATATTTAGTATAACACCTGTGGATCCTTCATATTAACAAGTAATTTTCCCATCATGTAAATATGCCACACTGCACAGAGATGAATAATCTATTTAATGAAGTTTTATAAGTATTATCAAGACAAAATAAGAATTTGTTAAGGTCTTGTTAAATCAATGTTAAATTCATGACTATTCAGAGCATCAACACCCTGTTCTAAGTGGAACTTTAATATAATGTAGCACTCATCTTCATTTGTTTTAATATTGATGACAGATAGGTATCAAAGTATTCCAGCCTTGGCCATGCTGTACATGTTAAATATGACACAGTTAACTGTCTTATTGTCTTATTGAATTGAATCACATGTAATAAAATGAATTGTGATCAGTTTAGAGCTCTTACAGGAATTTTATTTCTTCTTGAAGTAATCCCTTATACTTCAAAAAAGTCGTCAAGTGTATTCATTATGGTTTATTAGCATACCTTTTACAACCCTTTATAATTTTTTTTTTCTGAAGTGAAATAATCTTTTTTTGAGATTTCACCTTTAAAGTATTATAGTAATTCCTCCACAACAAAGCAAGCATGACAAATTGTCCTTCCAGATTTAAAGAGCTAATGAACTAGTATCAACTGTTAAATTGTAATGACAATTTTTTCTTAGTGGTAGCTGGTAGCTCAGTGGTTAGCTATACTGCTTCACAGTACCAGCTGCTTTGGTCAGAATCCAATGTCCAAAAATGTTGTTTTTGAGTTTGCATATCTGTATATATATACATATTTGTGTGTGTTTTTCTCCACATAATGTCACTTCCTTCAAAATTACAAAGAGGTGGAAGAATGGGTCTCGGAATGCACTATCACTCCATCCTGGGGTTGGTTCCTGCCTTGTGTCCAGTGTTGCTAGGATAGGCTCCACCAATTGATGCTTAACTGAATATGGTGCATTTGGAAATGTCATCTTATGATTTTCCTATGATGACCTTTTCTACACATCAGGGAGGTGCTCATTCTCTTCTCAACATGTGAGCCTCATTTGTTAGGCTATATAAAGCATGTAAATTCTACATACTGTAATATTTCCAAAAAGGTAATATCTTATAACATCCATCCATCCATTTTCCAACCCGCTGAATCCAAACACAGGGTCACGGGGGTCCGCTGGAGCCAACCCCAGCCAACAAGGCAGGAACCAATCCTGGGCAGGGTGCCAACCCACCACAGGACACACACAAACACACCCACACACCAAGGCCAATTTAGAATCGCCAATCCACCTAACCTGCATGTCTTTGGACTATGGGAGGAAACCAGAGCGGCCGGAGGAAACACACACAGACACGGGGAGAACATGCAAACTCCACGCAGGGAGGACCCAGAAAGTGAACCCGGGTCTCCTAACTGCGAGGCAGCAGCGCTACCACTGCGCCACCGTGCCACCATCTTATAACATTGTTAATATAATTTGTTTTCAAATGTGGACAAATGCATGCACAGAACAGGAATGAAGTATATAATAAAGTTGTTTTTGGATAATATATGTTAGAAACACTTTATTACTAAACATTAAATATTGTTTTTTGATGGACAATGACAATTTTCATTATGTATTCAGTTTCTTGCATTTCTGAATATTATATTGTTATCTACCTATTTTAACAAGCACTGCACATTCCAGCTACTGTACACTAAAATTTATCTGTTTGACAGCTATTATTATGGAAAATAAGGTATTGAGTTCCTATAAAAATTGTAATCTTGCACCAGTATTTCTAATCATTTTGAATTCATTAATTGTACTTACAATTGCAGTTTAGACATTTTTTGAGTTTTACAAATAATTCTTAATTTGTGTAAGAGTTTGGAGTTTCATGCCTGCTTTTGCAGACTGTTACTTTAGGCTACTCCTTTGCTTGTAAATATCGTGCTGTAGGTATGAGTAATGCTTTCTAGGAGGTACATTGCCCACAGATCCAGTGTCCCACAGAGGTGACCACTCAGTAAAGCCCAGCTACATCACTTTTGTAAATTAATTTTGATAGTATTACCCTGTCAGTTCATGCCTTAAGGCCAGTCACTCATTGGTGGAAACATTTCCCATTTTGGATAAAGCCAGCTGAACCATGTAAGAATCACCCATTATTTCAGAATGAGCAACAGCGATTGACAGATCACAGACTATGGCTGCAGAGGCCACCAGTCTAATGGCATCAATTTCTTCTGGTTATAGGATACCGCTGGCTTTCTGAAGCAATCTAGAATAAAAGATTATACAAATAAAAAGCCTTGGGACACACATACATCTTTAAAAAAAAGACTTGTTCAGAGGCATTGAACTGCACTTAGCATGGTTCTTTCATGACAGCATTGTATTATTTATCTTTGTGCTCTTTGAGAGTAAGGGTTAATGGCTTCATTCAATTTGTTATATGTGGTTGAACGTATTAAGATCTATTTTATGTTTTTAAAGTTAGAATTAAATAGAATACACACTATTTTTTTCCTTTTAGTGTGTTCAGAAATAGAAAGAAAAGAAAGCTGCCAAGCAGTATTTCTGTTAACAGGTTACTTCAGGAATCCAGTTACATAAAAAGTCACCTTAAGTTTATAGGTACCATTAACTCACTGAGTGTGCAGCTTGGAAATTAAATCTTGAAAAATATAAAACCTATGAACATCTAAAGTAGCACATATTTTATACAATAATAAGTTGTAAATTTAAAAGGTTGTTCCATGAATACAGTTTGGATGTGGATATGTTTATTGACTCAAGAACAGTTCATTTAAAATTTAAAAAATGTGCTTAATTTTGTGATTTCAGAGGGAAAGCTTTAATGATCCCTGCAGTGGACAAATGATAGCAAAAGCTACTGTTTCCTTTGTTAACTTTTAATAGACTACAATCTACAGGTAAATTAAATTAGGGCCTCATAAGGACTTACAATCCCAATGGTTTAGGAAAAAAGAAAGGAAAGGTTAGAGTCATGGAAAATTAAAAATGTAGGTTTTGGAAATTTAAAAATATTGAATCTTGGCCACCATGTTTTCAGATGGAATTAAATAAATGAACCTCCGAACAATCACAAAACTGCAGACTACTCCATTTTTAATTCAGCTTTACACTGTGTTAGAAAACCAAACATCTCAGAGGAAACAGAATATGGACGTTGTGTCATCTGCTGAGGTTAACAACACACCCTAAAGAAGTAAGTGGCTTGCTTTAACAGTGGAGAGAAAGACAAAGATTCTAAGATATTATTGCATGCATTATTCTTTATTATTGTTGTTGTACAGTATATTGGAAGAGTGAATCTAAAATTTTTATTCACTTTTTTCTTGTCTTTGTTGTCCAAGCTCAGGACAGGGGGATATTTCCCCTCTTGGATTGTTTGAAACTGATTATTTTGGAAACCAGATATTATTCTATGTGAGTTTTTCCCTTTTCTGGCATAATAATAATAAAATAATAATAATAATAGTCGTTAACTATCAGAAATTCTTGAGTTATTTGGGCTAATAAAGCTGAGATCCTTGAATGTGCTTGATGTGTTTGTGTGTGGTAATTAAAACGTTTACTTAACATTAAATATATTTTATGTGTGCTATGATTAACAAGTCATTTTAGCCTGAATTTGTCATTTGTTGTTTTGTTAAACTTATTTATAATTTATGTGGGATACGTGTGGTCTGAAGTTGTCATAAAATTTTCTTTAGAACACTTTCTCAGATTGAAAAAAAGATGGTAAATCTCAATATTTGCATAAAATTGTGGTTATCTAAAATTTATGCACAATATTTTTGCAGTGCGTGCATGATAAATGAGGCTCATTCTGTTCTTGGTTCTGGAAATATTAGTGTTCAAAAATGTGTAAGCATGTTTATTTTAGTAGGCACACCATGGTACAAGGAAATAGGCTGATTATTTTTGTATTGAAAAATATATAAATATAAAATTTTGACTTTTATCAAGTACCCATTTGATTTTTGCAAATGCATGCTGATACAGACTTTCTCAAACTCCTTCTCTTCATATCACAAACAGCCTTTTTAGATAGTTTTTTGGTTTTGATGTAAACTTTAATGTAGTTAATGCTTCATGATAAAAAAACTATGGGACAGAAGAAGTATATTGGACTTGAGATGTAATATTTAGCACAAAATGGTTAGATTTATGTGTTTTAATTTGTCCATCTGTCTTCCAGACCACATGTCCAGTTTAGCATAACTGAGCCCCTGTAACCTTCCCAGCTTAGTATTAGGTGCAAGATGGGACCAAACCATGGAAGGGAGAACATTTGATTGCAGTGCACAATTAAACTTACACCTACATTCACTTACTGACACTGGGTCAATTTTTTATAGACATGCAGCCCTGGAAAAACCCAATGCACCTGGTGGAAGAAAAACATTGCTACGGAGAGAATGTGCAAAGGCTCCGGTCTTAGGCACGGGTTTCAGGCGCTGTGAGGCAGCAACACCGACCACTGCACCCCTGTTCATTTTCAAATATTTTGAAACATGTACTCAAGTTTCAGTGAGTTATGTAATGATTATAAATACACAACTGAAGTGATTTTTAAGGAACACTTGAATTTAACAAGTGGTACCACATCAACAAGCAGCCCCTACTTTGTTCTCAATTCTTCTGCTATAGTTTCCTGGTCCTGCAAATCTAAAACTTGATAAAGCAGTTCCAGACAATGGATGGAAGGACCTGAATTTTGCAGATTTAAATCTTTCCATGTATGCCCTGAACAGAGTCAGAGAACATAGTGGTACAGTGGTTAGCACAGCCACTGCACAGATCTGAGCCCAGAGTTGAATTAATGGCCTAACCATTGACTAATGGAAATTATTTTTGCTTCTGCACCTACATGTTTGTACTCAGTAATTTTTTTTTTCCCTTCAATCACAAAAATATGTAGGCAAGGCAAGTTGATTGCCCTAAACTGGCTCATTTTAAGTGAAGGTGTTTGTGTGCTTTGGACTGGTGCCTGACTAGGGTTCTTTCCTGCTTTCTGTTTGATACTCCTGGGTGGACTCCATCTCTCTATGACCCAGAAATGAAATAGGTGGTTTCAACCATGCCAGAGAATAGTTTCAATTTTAAATATATTCCCATTAGATTGGCTCCAGCAGACTTCCGTGACCCTGTAGTTAGGATATAGCAGGTTGGATAATGGATGGATGGATGGATTCCCATTAGCAATAGTATAAAGAAAAAATGCTCTTTAAATTATTTGGGCCATTTTTGTTTAATGCATATCTACCAATTTGCTGTCTTAACAAGGTACAGGATATAGAAGGAAAAACCTGCTTCTACATCAGAATCCAAGGATTTAATTATTTTTTAACAAATTATGTACTTTCACAAACACATGTGCACATGTTCCTTACTGTAATATTCATGTGCAGGTCTGCCTTTCAGCAGATGACTTTATCTCGGTTCCAACTTTTTGCTACTCAAATAAAAGACTTAATTTAGATGAAAAATGTCACCTTGCTTGGTGTTTAGTAAAACTGCAGTTAGAAAAACTGGTGTGCATCATTTGTTCCTGAGCAAAAAATATTATTGTTGTTAAAAGCATTATATAATTGAGTGGTTGTAAGTTATGAACAAATGCTATGCCAGCTGCCACAGCAAATCCCTTGCTTAACATTTGCATTTTTAATTATCCTCTAATTTTACTCAATACGGATAAATTATCTGATTAGTTCTTTTTAGAAATACAAGCACATTCAGTTTGAAATGTTATAATGTTTATGGTTATCTAAAATGCATGGGACTTCCCACAGTTTGGTAATTGTAAATGGGTAATATAGTGAAAAGCTCCAGCAATGAATTGATCGCTGAATATTTTACAGAGTGACAATATTTTATGAAGCATCAGCTCATCTGCTCGAAGTAATAGAGGAAATCTCTCTGTCTGGGTAAACAAGACTGTTTTCTCTGTAGATGTTCTTGTAGTACTACACAACTACCACAATGGAATAACTACAAATATCCTCTCATTTAGTCTATTTGTGTAATGCTTTTGGGCTTGTTTTGGATTAAATATTTAACAAAATGAAACATCTACTCCTTTGCTTTTTAAGAATGATAATACTTCAAGTTAAGAAGTTTGTCGCCTTTCACGTTAGATTTATTTCTACAGTTATATGCAAATGGGCTACCATTTTGTCCTGAGTGGGTTCTTCTCTTTCATTAATTGTTGGTTCCATCTATCCACCATTTTAAAATATGATATAACAATGGGTAGGCAGACATGCAAGCTAAAAATTATTTTAAAAATATAAAAATTACAGTATCCTGTTATAATAACCAATTACAGTGGAACCTTGGTTTGCAAGCATAATTCGTTCCGGAAACGTGCTCACAGTCCAAAGCACTCGTGTATCAAAGCGATGATTCGTTCCACAACCCAAAATTATTCATATAAAAATGATTAATACAAAATATAAAGTAAAAATACATAAAACAAATTAACCTGCACTTTACCTTTAAAAAGAATCATGGCTGGTGTGAGTGAGTTTCTAAACGCTTGTGGGATTCCACCCAACGGGACGACACGCTGAAGAGCGTCCCAAAGCAATCGCAGTCCCCCTGCACTGTAGTAGTTCGCCGTAAAAGCGAATCCGAAAAGATCGCGGACATTCTATAAGAGACAGCCGTCAATGGGTGATACAAGGAACATCATTATAAATGCGCAGGGCACAGTATTACTTGGCCACGGCCCTGCCTGACTGCTGTGTCTGTGTATAGGAGAGTGGCAGATCCCGCTACAATAAATAACAGCGCTGTTACTGCTTCAAGCTGAATAAAGCTGGTGTTGCTAAAATACTGAGACTCAGCTTTGTGTTTTGGGGTGCAAGACGGGGACTCGCACTTCACAGCACACACACTCACACACACACACAGTCACAATGACAGCATTGTGTAAACAGTAAACAGTATACACTCGTATGGATGTTGACTATATGAGTAAGGCACGCCGACTCAGATGGAGAATAGGAGACGATTGCCCACAATCCCGCAGCGAGAGAGAGAGAAGAACCATCAGCTCAGTTGTGATCACATGACACTCAGCAGACAAAGTGTATACATACTACTTGTATTGCAAGACCTCGCTCGTTTATCAAGTCAAAATTATTAAAAAATATTAGCTCGTCTTGCAAAACACTCGTAAACCAAGTTACTCACAAACCGAGGTTCCACTGTAACTCAAGAAGCAGATAATCTGAACTGAAATGAAAAGTGAATTAAATTTTGTCATTTTAATTCTATATCTGAAGTTTAAAAAATAATATTTAATATATGATGATAGAGTGGTTAGTTCTGCTACCTTGTAAGTCTGGTATCTTGGGATCAAATTCCGTAACTGCTCATTGTGTGAGGGAGGTTTTGCATGTTCTTCCTGTGTCTGTTTGGATTTTCCTTTACATATTCCAGTTTTCCTCCCACATCCCCAAAGACATACAGGTTAGGTTAACTGGTAATGCTGAACTGGCCCATGTGTAAGTGTGTGCATGACTGGACCCTGTAATGGAATGGCACATTGTCCAGGACTCATTCATACTTTGTCCCCAGTACTGATAGGATAGATTGCACCATTGCCACCAAGCCAGGATTGGATAAAGTAGGTTGGAGAATTTTATATTTTGTTTAATTTAATATAATTCTTTTAAATTGATTTTTTATACATTAAAGTTATTCTTCTTATTATATAACATAATCAAACACACTTAATCCAGTTTATGGTCATGGGAGAGGTGGATCCACAACAGCAGTAGAAAGAAGGCAGGAACCAGCCCAGTAGATGGTGCCAGTATACTCACATGGAGCCAGTTTAGAACTGCCAGCTGACCTAACAGGCATGGCTTTAGGATGTGGGAGGAAAAACAGTGTACCCAAAGAGAATCTGATATAGACACAGAAAGCACATGCCAACTCCATGTGGCATTGGATTCAAATCAAGGACTCTGGATTTATATACAGCAGCCCTAACACTTCTCACTCCATTCTTAAAATTAGCAAAAGCAAATTCACTTTGCTTAAGAGCAACATGATTTACCTATTATAAATATATTCATAATTCATGTACACCTATTTTCTGAATTACTTAGTGTCAACTAAAATGTTCAGCCTAAAGTCCAGGGGACCTACAGGAACAACATTAACAGTAAGATGTCTGTTTTTCAGACAGAACTAAGGGAAAATGGCATTTATTTTCTTAGAACACAAGAACACACATAAGTTCTGCAAACACTGCCCACTGAAACTCAATATCTTATCTACCATTGCAGTACAAAGTATCACCTTGGGGACATTCAAATCCTATTTCCATGATTTTTTACAAATTTCAGTTGAATAGCTGGGCTGTTGTTTGCAACAATTCAATTAAAATAGCCAAACAGTTTTAAAAATTAAATATGACTCTTTCTCATGGCTATTAAATCTGGGTAATAGAAAAAATGGGCAGTGGTTGAATTCAAAATAAATTCGTTTGCTTTAAAAGTCACAGCATATTTTTTTTAAAAAACGGGATTGGTATAACAGTCTATTGCAAGCCACATAGCACACAGTAGAGAACTTTGAGAAAAACATATTCAAATCAGCAAACAGATGAAATAAGACACACTGTGACCAGACTAGGTTTCAATTCTAGATTTCCAGAGCAATGAGGCACAAGCACTGACCAGTGCACCACCCTGCTGCTACATTGAACTGAACAAATTAACTTTAGTTATAGGATTTCATTTATTTAAAATGGGTACAACACTAACCTTTTTAGTATGAATACAGATTATTAATATTATTGTTATTAACAACCCACAGCATATGATTTTGTAAGGTAAAAGTGAATATAGTTAGAAAGGTATTCCACTTATTAATTTTAAAACTAAGTCATTCTGCATATTAAGGTATGTAATCCGGGGTGCAGTAAGAAGCTTTGTGATCTCACAATTCATGCATTCAAGTTTAGTACCTTGTTGGGGTGTATTTGTGTAAGCGTATTCACCCCATGTTCTAGTGGGGTTACTCTAGGAACCCCAAAGTGGTAAGGTATTGTATTGGCCATTAAACAGCATTTAGATCAATACTGTTGCAATGCAATTAAACCCCAATACCTTCAAACATTTTCCTTCATCTATTGTATGTCATTGTCTTCCCACAGTCCAAAGACATGTGATTAGGTTGATTAGTATCGCTAATTTAGCTTGGTGTGGGAGTGTTTTTTATAATGGACTATCATGCACTCCAGGGGTTTGTTAGTGCTTTGCATCTATTGCTGCAGGGTAAAGCTTTGACCCCCTGTTACTCCCACAGGGTGTAAAATCAGATAGATAGAATGACACTACATTTAATCTTTCCTGAAGTATATGACTGAATCAAACACTATATAACATGGTGCCTTGATTACCTTACAAAAGCCCTTTACATTTGAACTACACTAACATTTTTAGTTGGTTTTAATGTTAAAGTTTTAATGTTTCTTTAATGCTACAGTACTGTTAAGTAAGATGCTCAGGGTCATACATTAAGCCAAGTGAAGGGTTTGAACTCAAAAACATTACATTTCTTGTAAACATTTATAGAAAACTGGCACTTTGCCTTTGATTTTAAAGTAGCCATATCTTTACATTTCAGGTTATGTAATTGCCACATTTTTGTTCAGTATTTGCCTAATGTACTTTGTATATCACTTAAGTGTCCAGTGCTGTCACATTACACATAGTACTATACTGTATGCTCACATTTTTGTTGCTTCTGAAGAAATCACATAAGTGCAGAAACTGGTCAATGTCAGAGAGGTAATCAGGGAAATAATTTTCACAAGGGTTATTGACATAAAGTGGAACCAAAGATAAAAAGCGAAGTATTGCATATATTGTTTGCTCAGTGAAATAAAACTCTGCTCTTCTTGAAAATCACAGACTAACAAAGTCATTCTGCTGCCCTTTAAACATCAAGCATCAGTGTTGATAGCTTCTTGATTAAATACTGAATATGCACTGCTACCAGTAGGTATAAAACCTGCTATCATTAGGACTTATTATCATATTATTTCAGTTGAATTATTTTTGTTTATGCACAGTATTCTATACATACAGTTTAGAGACATTGGATGGGCTTCTGGAGGGCATGGCATTGCGGCAGATATTATTGCCTCATGCATTCAGTATTATAGGCTGGAAAGGGTTTTCTTCAAACATCTCAAAAGGCCACAGTATGTGTGTGTGTAAATGAGAATCACAGTGGACCCCAGCCCAGGGTTGTTACCCATTTTGTGTCCAGTTCTGCTGAGTAGACTTCAGTGTCCCATGACCCTCAGTCGGGTTATGCAGGTTTCAGAATGTATGTAGGGCGGCACAGTGGGGCAGAGGCAGAGCTGCTGCCTCGCAGTAAGGAGACCAGAGCTTGCTTCCCGGGTTTCCCCCTCTGTGGAGTTTGCATGTTCTCCTTGTATCTGTGTGGGATTCCACCAGGTGCTCTGTTTTCCTCCCAAAGACATGCAGGTTGGGTAAATTGTGTGTGTGTGGTCACCCTGGGAGGGACTGGCACCATGTCCAGGGTTTGTTCCTGCCATGCACCATACTGTGGCTGGGATGGTCTCCAGCACCTCCTGTGACCCTAGTCTGGAGTAAATGGGTTGGAAAATAACATGACAGACAGTAGGCTACTAAAAGACTGAGTGGTCCTTGTGTCCATTTACTTGAATTATAATATTCCCACTTTAAACATACTTTTTTTCAGCAAAATTAAGATTTGCATTTATTTATATAATATATATACAGTAGCTTGGTTAATTTCATTCTTAACACAGTATAATGTAAAACACAAACGATAAAATTGTGTCTTTTATAAAATATTGTTTAGTGGGTTAGATTAGATCAAATGGATTTCAAACATCATGTCAGATTCATTTATTTATTTTCAGGACCCTTTTCTCTGTAGATGTTGGTCTGTTTTGGCAGCATTTATTAGAAAGCATCAATTGACCTACAAAGAGGAGAAAGTTGATCCAACAAGCAAACTCACTCACATACTCACACTTACTCACACTGGGCCAGTTTAGGGGAGTCAAATCACCTAAATGTGGAATATGGGAATAAGCTCAAGAAAAGCAGACATGTTAACAGAAACATGAGAGAAAAATGTCACTTTGCGTAGAATTAATCAGAGTCTCTTGGAGATATGACGCAGTAGTACTAACCAGCAGGCAACCATGCCAGCCCATTTCAGTTTCAGGATTAGCGATTAAAGACATTGCTCAGGTAACAAATGCCATTGGGCTTTGTACTTAATTAAATGTCAGTTTGAAAAATTAAGGTGCAAAATGTAGTTGGGGGCAATAATTTATTTTTTAATAAAAGCTTTGTAGCATTATATACCTGCTTGATATTTCAAGAGTTCTGAAAAGTTAAAAACAGGCGACCTGAACTAAAGAACATGAAGTTGTTTGTGCAATGCTGTTTTATCAGGAGGAAAATGAACTGGATTAAGAATGATACTAAGTACCCCAATAGCAGCTTCCATTCAGTGCCTGAAACAGTTGGAGGAATTTTGTAGAAGCAGACTGTGATGAAACATCAGTACAAATGGGAGTTCAGACCATTGGTTGAATGAATCTATCTGCTCAGAGTGCACCTAAATTTTTTCAGGAAGGACATGTTCTGTTTATTTTCATGATACTTTTTAGGACGGTTTTGTTTGAGTTATACCATAGTTTTTTTGTCATTTGTATTGAGTAATTATGCTCTGCTTCACTTTGTTGCTCCTCCAGTTGTAACCTGGATTTTTGAGGTTCATTTTATTGCATTAAACTAATCCCCCATGTTAGTGGCAAGAAGACACAGCAGGCGATCCTCTGTCCAGTTATTGGCTAGGGTACCTTCTCTTTGGATTTTGCATGATCTTCCCATGCTTAGTTGATTATTCTTCAGGTTCTCCATTTCTTCCCTAAACTCCAATAATGGACAAATAGAGAGTGTAAGTTAGTACATAGCATCTGGCTTCTAATTCTCTGTTGGTGCAGGGTTTGCACATCTTGTAATATTTGTGTGATTTCTCCAGATGAGAAAATATGTCCACTAATCTGCTAGGAACTCTAAACTGCTAGTGCTACCTAGTGACCTGTGGTGAAATGGCATCCAGTCTCAGTCCTGTCATGAACTAGTTATTTTGGCCTGCCACAATTAATGCACCATTCTTTTTTCTATACCTACTATTTCCATTGCACAGTTTCAGCAAGTAAAGATGATGGTGTTAGCACTGGGTGCAAAGCAGGAACCAATCCTGAACAGCCTTACATAGGTCAAACTCAAGTGAACTCTTATTTGAAATTAATTTTGTCTGAACAAATGACATGCTCCATACTGGAAACAGTAAAGCAATATCCAAGAGGTGGACATTACAGTGCAGCATGAAGTACTTTAGATATTTAAGTGAAACACAATTGAACTTACAGCCCTAAATGAGGTTAAATATTTTTATACCTTCTATAAATAGTTCCTAGCAGGAGCTATGACTGAATTTGGTTACTTCACTTTATTAGTTAAGTCAGGAGCAGCTTTTAATCCAAGAGATGTATGATAATAAGGCCTTGAAGTGAGTGGAAAAAAAAACTCCATTGGACCCCAAGCATCCAGGCAAAAACCTGTTTGAAAAACTCCCCCCGGTAAACAGTACCACTCTATCAGAACCAGAACCTTCTTAACAAGTCATTGGCAACAAATACCCAGAAGTGACCTTCACCTAACTTATTGTGTAGTGTTCTTGTTAACGTTACTGTTGTAAATCTCTGTATACAGATGATCTGCTACATTAAGTTCCTGCGTTTCATTTGGTGAATACAGAGATTCTAATTCTGACTGATTTATAAAATGTATATGAATAAATGAAGTTATGGTTTGTTAATTAATAATATATTTTCATAAGATTTTACAGTATGGCCCTGAAGTAGAAATTGAGGACCCTGAAATGCTTTAGCCATTTGCAATATAATCTTTTAAGATCACAATATAAGAAGTAAAACTGTTCTATGAGTAATATAGAAAGCTACCCCGCAGCGTCAATTATAAAGACATTTGCTTGGTTTGTTTAAGAAAATTTCATGTATTGCTTAACACTTTATATACAGACTTTGTTATACTGCCTTTTTTAAAATCAACATATACCAAAAATGTAGAACACTTGGTGTTTTGGTTCAATGCAAGAAAATGTTATTTTCTTACATTGAACATGATATAATAACAGATACATTTCTAATTATAGGGCTACAGTACTGAGCTGGATTAATGACAATAAGATGATCCTAAACCTTATCTAAACTAATACCAAATCTTAGATCTCAGAAAACCAGGTTCAGAAAATGGAGGTGTGGATGGTATGACTACTGAGTCATGTACACCAGCTATAGAAAATATTATTTAAATGGCATTAACAATATTATAGTTTTACTCCTTTGCTGTGTTTTAAATACAGATGTCAACTGGTAGGGTAACAGGCTAACTTGGAACAGAACAGAGGCTGGTGCTGTTGAGAGAACACTGATTTAGATGGCTTGATTTTTATCCACACATTGTTTTCTTGATTGTTAACCAAAATGCTCCATTGTTGTGTTTTTGGTTTTTATAATCAAACTAGGACATGATGATGAAAGCTGCTTTTGGAGGCAATCTTCACAATCAGCGGCGCATCTGAAAAGCAAGGACACCTGCCATGCATCATACTGTAGTATACATGAAAAAACATAAAACAACTAGTTTCTTTCTTTTTTTCTTTTTCTTTTTTTTTTTGCTAATGCTGAAAGCGTTGACATTTTCATGCACAATGGCTTGTTGGTCACAGCCCACGTACTAAGGAATAATTAAAATTTTCATCTGGTTTCTTTATGCTTCAGCTGTCTTCTCCTTTACAGCATATTTTAATACATTGCTAGTCATACAAGTCTAAATCTTAATATTTCATCAGTGCTGAAGCAATAAATACTTCAAAGTCTGATTCAAATACATTTCTATCAGTAAATATATTTTGTTAAGATTAAATGACTTTTTTGGGTACATGACACACAACACCATGCTAGCGCTGTGCCAAATACACCTAAACTTAACGTTTTTGTAATCAAATTTTTATTAAGCCAAACAAGTGATAGAAGTACAAAAATATTAAATGCTTTTCAATCAAAAGGAAAAATTCAAATAGCCACCCGCTGGTGCCCATCCCCCTCCCTACAGCTAAACTATTTTACCTAGAGGGAATTGTGAAGAAAAAGAACATAGAAAAGTGTGTCATTAAATGTAAGACTCCAAAGTAAAGCATCTTCTCCATAAAGTAAGCCAGTTGTGTCAGTTAGCAGGCTGAACAGGATGACCCTCCTAAGAGGATAAACATTATGCGGAGAAAATGCCTGGCAATCCATGACTAATCGGATTGACATGCCACTAGACGGACAAGCATTCATTTTATATGTTCCTGCTCCAGCCCTAAGCTTTTCTGAAATGAGGAGGCTCTTCATGTCTGAATACTATCATTCATTGCTCTTGGGTAACCATGTATTATCTTTTCATGTTTACTCTTGTTAATTTTTACTATTTGAATGATTTTAACTTCTTTATTTATATTTTGCATTGCAAGGCAGGTGTCTAGGCTTATTGAAAAATCTATCAAACCTCCAGTGATAAGTTAACAGTTAAAGCAGTAAAGTAACCCTTTACAGTGTAGAAACAGTATTATACATTAAAGTATTAAATTCACAATATTCTTATGTAAATGATCCTGATTGTATTATACTTAGCAATTTCATCCTTTTTCCCTAACAGTTTACTCACCTTTAATTTTTTATTTTCTTTCTTCTTTGATTACATGGACGATATTTGCTTTGAACTCTAGATGCGCAGACAGATGCTTGTAATTCATCACTTTTAAAATTTTATTATTTTTTAACAGGGAATATATTGAAAAAAATTGTGAAAACTGTAAAAAAATAAAACACATGTTTCAATAAGTTTTTCATCCTAACATAAAGAGCACAACTTAATAACCAGAATCTGATTTCAATTCATAAATGTCAGATGTACTGCAGTGTAAATCAAAAAAACTGGAACATGCCATACTCTAATATTTCTGCTGCAATTTTCTTGCTGTCGCTGAGTCAGAAGGAAAGCAGAACAAAACCTGTGTAAAAGAGCTACTATACAGTACTAATGCACGTAATTAATATCCAAAATACGCTTTCTTGAATCGCTACCACACAACACAGATATACTGGAGGATATTCGTGTAGACTCTGGTTTACAGCCTTGAAAATAACTTCTCAATAGCACATTTTTGACATCTTTAATGGCTTAATGTCGAAATTTGACAGCAATTTTAAGACACCGAAGTGACTCTTTCTGCTGGAGTGTGGCCCGAAGGCTTTTGCTGTCACAGAGGATGACAGTAACTTTTCCCATGCAGATTAAGTTGGTGTTTACAGATTTGCCCTGGGTGTAAGTTTTTTTCTCCAGCTGTGATCGAGTGACATTGCCTGATGAGTGCCAGACAGGGCCAGTGATTGGATAGACAATGATGCTTATTCGGCTTCACATAAAATAAAGCTGATTTGCTGCTAATAAAAAGCAGAACTTCATCTGAGCATAATTTGTGCCTTTTTTACTTCCACTTCTCAATAAGAAGCAAATTAGGAAATATCCCACACTTTTTATCGCATTGTAAAGTAACACCATATCCATGAGAAATGGACTTACAGAAAAAACTAGTGAAGCATATAGAACATGAAAGCTGTACTTTCTCAGGCACTTGGCTGCAGAGTCAGCAGAATTCTTCAGATTTTCAATAGAATTTCTTCTGCAAAAGTTGGTTCAGCTGGTCACCAAAAATGCGTTCAAACTCAAGAGGCACAGTTCAGTGTTTTTACAGATGACATTTTTGGGACAGGCTTCAAAAAGATCTTGGTTCAATTTGCTAAAGGGAAAAACTTTGGCAATAGCTGTTAAAGCGCAGCTATCTGCAGAATGTAATTTTTTCCATCTGAGATCAACAGTGGACATCACTGTATATTTTGCTAATGCACAAACTGGGCTAATGGGAAAGGAATGGAGTAATAGATCTGTCCCCACACTCACATATGTTGACTTTGGTCAAACAGCAGGGCAAACCTTCACAGCTGCACTTTAATAAAGCAAGATCCCACGTTTCATGTTTTCTATTTTCTGTAGATGTCCTGTGTTTAATTTCCTCTTTTTCTCTCTATGTAGATGCTGCAGTTTGAAGAATTTTTTTTTCTTTTGTAAAAGCATTTTAACTATCAATGGAATCTTACTGGTTTTGCTACTACATTAATTAAATAGCCATAATGAGTTTTTACTCCAGCTAGTAAAAGTTTTAGACTACCCCAGCTAGAACATGTTTTTTGCAACAGTGACATCTTTCTTGCACATACTATTAGAATAATGCATATAAATGCTCATTTTCTTGCTTCTTTTTCATTAAGATCAAGGTAGGACCCAATCATGACCAGCACACTAATCTTTAAGAGGTACTCAAGTACACATCCTTACTCATTCATTGTTATTCTTTGGGTTGTAAGAAAACACTGAAGTAACTGAAAAAAGGAGAGTTTGTAAATTCTAAACACATAGTCACCAGACTGGAAACCGGATCATGGACCAGGCAGCGGGCATGTTTTCGACAAAATAAAACAAATAAACAAGTAAAATAAATAGACAGTGCTAGTGAGTGCTGTTTTTTGACTTGTGAATTGTTGGTGCTGAAAGTTATTACTGTAAGTATCTGTTGGGGATATCAGTGCAAAGAAAAGTCGGACAGAATTTCTGTGTGAAGAAACACAGAGTGTTTCCTAAAGTGTTGCCTATTTTAATTCAAGGCAACCTGAATTCATCGTCAGGAGTCTACACCTGAAGTGTCTGCAATAAATGTGGCCCTTGATAGCCGAAAGCTTATGTCCCCTTTACCAATAATTAACCTATCAAAACGGAGTACTCACTCAGCTATCAGTAAAAATGACAATTTCATTCCATTGTGTATTTCATGTTGGATGCGGTACCACTGAAATAAATAAATGAATAAACAATTAAATAAATACATAAAGAAATAAGCAACAACATATTTAAAAGTTTCACTTCAGTTTCTGAATATATAAAGCCAACAATGTTTAATATATTACTAGAAATCAATATAGTATATCTAAACAGGAACAGGTGGGATTGTGCTATGTATTGCAGAGAGAAAGTGGCCTACAAGCTACCAACGGTTCCTCAGCATTAGGCTTTGGGGCTCAATAATCAAAGATATCAGGGGTTGCATCAAATAACTCTAGGGACAGGCATTAAGGACTGTCACAGGGAATCCCCAATCGAAAAGTAAAACTCCTCTCCATATATGGAAATGTATGAATACATACTATAAACGATTGGGACCCAAAATTGTTAACTTAATTATGAAACGTACAGAAATTCCATTTCAGACACTCTTAAAATACGTTCCTTAAGATGCAACACACTTGTCCCACACCTTATCCTTTTCTGGAAACATTTCCTGTACTCATCTTTTGTTACCATGTCAAGAGCCTCCTGTGATTCTTTCCTTAATTTCTAACAAATTGTCTTCCATTCAGTCTGAATATTAATTTCAGAATCAAAAAGAAATAACGGGGAGCGAGATCTGATGAATATAGGAGGTGTGAAGCAACAACATAGTTATTGGTCAAAAACTCTTTTATTGATAATTTGTTTGTTGTCATGGTATCTGCATGTGCCCTGTCATGGTGTAAAATGTAGTTTTGCATGTGCCACTGCTTTGAACCTTTTTTCCCTGATGTTTACCCACAAATGCCACAGCAGTTTAGTGTAGTGTTACTGATTAACAGTCTGCTGTCAAAGTCTTTGTTAACAAGTCCATTAATGTTGGAAAATGCAATCATCATTATTTAGATGTTTGATGACCTATCGTTCTTTTTTAGGAAAAAAAATCAACAAATTTAGTTGCACAATTGTAGAATAAATGTCAGAAATAAGTACTCAATCAAGTCAGCATAGTGCCACTTAACAGACTGAATAACAAGACTGTAGACATGGCATACTGTAGTTGATAACTGCACCCTATTCCCATGGTATTGAATGATTTTGTGCCCCCCTATGTACTGTATAAACAGTGTATATATTGTATACACTGACTCTTAAGCCTAGACAAAAGATTACCTGTACCCCAAATCTTCTTACATTTTTTGTGATATCTTTACAAAAAGTCTTGTTCAGTAACTGACATCACATGTTTCATATTTGACTTTATATATTCAGTATTCACTAAACAAACAATATATCAGATTTCAGAACAAAAATTCAATCTATGCTGCATCAGATTGAATATATTTAGAAACTGAATCCATATTTAGTATATGGTCTTCAATCCATATACTTGATAAAATACTTCTGTTTTTATTTTAAAACACTGGGGATATTTTCAGTATTGGAGCTTATATTCAAATACCCAGCAAACTTGACAACTTCCTAATTGTCTGTCTTCTTCCAGCGACAGTACTTTAGATTTAAAAGGATTCAAAGCATCTTCCTTGGGAGTGTTCAGCTGAAGACAGACAGGCACAATGTCTAGAGTGAAGCCACAGGTAGTCTGAACAGGACATTGAACACAGAGAAGACAACAGCATACAAAGTAAGCTAACTTTGAAGTTTTGAAGCAACGTGTGATCACTGCCTTACATGCTATTGTCCGCCGCCTATCCCACATTAGTGAACTTTAAGTGTCTTTTGCATCTGATTGTTATATGTACCAGATAATAATTGCAAATATCACATTAAATGGTTGATCTGTAATTTTAGTAGTTGAGGCTGGACCTGAGACAACTCTGCCCTCCTGACATTTGGTTCTGCAGTGAAGTCCTTCTCAAAATCCATAATAAATGTTTCCTTCACTTTCCTGAATCCATGCCTAACAGAATTCAGGCTGTTTTGGAGGGGGTTTCACCTGGTAGTATCTAGTTATGTGGCCAAAGCCTATATGTATATTTAGTGTCTTGAATATTTCCTTTTCAAATATTTATGCGAGGAAGTGATGTTTCAGAAGTGTCTCCTTCTACTCTCATCTGAGCAGTGGTGTAATTTGCTTTTACTACATTTTTTTTTTTTTTTGCATCTAAGGGCTCCAGTAACCTTCTCTTTCATCTGTGTTTTGTCGTCTACAATTTTTTTTTATTGTAATTACATACCTACATTCTAGACAGTTGAAATCCTTTTAGTATTACATGTCTCTTCCCAATTTCATTTTGTACCAGCATTACTTCCAATCTGAATACTATTCACTAAGAATTCTTTATTTTTAAATGTTACAAACTTGCTTTTTTAAACTTTTATTATGGACAACAAGCATGGGCTGACGTTCCAGCCAAGATGGTTCATTGCCCCTTACTGAAGTACAGGGGGAGACCACTCGCATGGACTATTTGCTCTCCTGATACAATAGGTGACAGTCTCCCTGGGTTATGGTGCTTGCATGGATACCCTCAGGGCAGGCTGGGAATTGCAGTCCCGTTAGACAGCCCTGCTGGGTTCTAAGGCTACTGAAGGGATAGATCGTCTTTACTTTAAGGAACTTCCACATAACCCGGAAGTGCTTCCAACATGCAGTGCTGTAACACCAGAAGTACTCCCGGGTCTGACATAAAAGGGCTCACCTCAGGGATTCAGAGTCAGGAAGCAGTGGACAAAGCTCACTTGAAGGAGTGGAAAGAGAAGAAAAAGTTTGAGGGAGAGAAAAGAATTCTACTTGAGTGATTCTATTAGCGATAAAAACAAGTTTTGTAATGGTATCGTGAATATAAAATTCATATACTTGAACCCGGGACTTGTGTTGGTATTAGTGTGTTTGATGGTTTATGGGTGAGGCTCTGTGACACCTCCTACAAATCACACTTTATTTCTCCAGATTTACATAAGAAGAGGAAATACTTCTCTGGTAAGTTGTGACATGATCTAACACCTGTCCCTTTCCACAGTTTTTACTTTGTATTTAACTGAATAATACTGCCTTTCAGCATGACCTTTCCAAATGCATCTTTCTATTGAAAACATATTTGTCGCTGACAACTGGCTTTTTTAGGTGCAGGTACCTAGAGTGAGTATTTTTATTAAATTTTCTGAATCTTGATTGCAAATTTATGGATTTAGTGATTGTTTTGTCCTTTGTGTTCTGGTAAAAGAGGAAAAAAATGTACATTTCATGCCTCAGGAGACAGTTTAACTTCAAAACTTAAAATTTATGAATAAGGTGCTTAGGAAGACAATAGCAACAAATCACTATGTACTTTCCAAAGTGGGTCAACCATGCCTTTTGGTGCTTGAATAATATTTAATATAGTTTCCTTACTTTCCTTGGTAGCTTTGCAAAGTGTTTATTGCAGATACTATTCACTTGTACTTGCATTGTAATAGGCCACTGATTCAACTGGATTTTTTGGCAGCCTGTGTACTTACTGTGTCTGTTGGCTGAGTTTCTGCTCTTCTGCACATCTCAAGTGTTGACCTCATCTTTTCACAAAGGTGATTCGTGGTCCACTTGAGAGAGTTGCTACCTCATGGCTGCATAGGGCCATGGAGTGTGCATAATCTGTTTACAATTTGAAAGGTTTTTGCTGAGTACTCTGATTTCCTGCCACTTCACAAAGTCATGCATGTTACATTAATAGGTTCTCCTAAAAGAATGTGAGAAACTGTGACCAGCACAGAATATACTGTATGTCACCATGATACTGTATGCAAAGCCACTTGAGTACACTCAGAGAATCACAGTAGTTCAGAGCTTAGATGGACTACCAAATGATGCTATTAGGCAGGATTTCAGTTGTTGAATATTTAGGATTGATTGGTTCCAGTGCGGTATTAAGCACCTACATGGTGATGACACTAGCAGCATATTAAATGGATGTAAATTATTATCAGGGAATGGAAATCATCATGATTCCTGGGAATATATTATGAATCTGAAGCAGGAATTAGCATTAAAGGGCTGAAGTTTGACTTGACCATATGCAGTGAAAATAATCCACCAATGTATTCTTCTCCTGTAGGATTGGGTTTTACGGATGGAAGAATATTAATAAAATGTGGATGAAGGTCATCCTTTTACCTAATGGTGTCTAGAGAAGCTATCTTTTGATGTAAAATACAGCTGAAAGAGTTACCAGGGTTTTAATACATTTAGTCCTTGGCTTAATTGACAGGTTGTATATTCTGGTGCCAAAAAGGACCTGCTGTGATTTTTTCTCCTTTTTCCCTTTGTTAACACCTGTGCTCTTAAAATTGTGAACCCCGTAAGTCATTTTGAACTCATAACCATTGTTTTCAGTCATTTTTTCTTTCTTTTGTTGTCCTATTGCATTTTTTATTATATTATATTTTTAACAATTTGCAAAATTACTGAATAAAAATTCTATTAATTATTGATGACAAGTAGCTAAAGGCATACATATAGTAATTAAGTTTCATTATAGTCCAAAAGGAATCAATGTCAAAGATACATAATACTTAATACACGTAATGAATGCAAAGAAAAATGCTTTATAACAACAGTTTTTACAGGAAAATATAAGTATAAAGATATTTAGTGCTATCATATAAAATGAAATAGAAATATTTTACTTTGCTTTTACTAATAATTTGGAGCAATTTAATAAAAATTGCATTCAAAAAATGATGTTTTTCTACTCTCCTCCACAAAAACAGCTCTTGTATTTAGATGCTAAGCTCCTGATCAACGCTGCACTTAAGTGTTTAAAAGATGCATTTATGTTTTATGTTAGGGTTTTTAAATCCACTTTAATAAATTACAGAAAGATTGTAAGTTTGTGGATAAGAAATATAGATATATAATAATAATAAAAAAACACATTTTCATTCCTAAGCAAATATTATACTGTATCTTCGATGAAAAAGAAAAGTACTTTAAAATACATACTGTATAAAAATACGAAAAGCCAAGGGAAGCAATTTTCTAACAGGTTTTCATAGTCTTTGCTCACTCCAGAATGGGTGGTCAGTTTCCGTGCAATCAAACTTAGCAAACTATAGGTTACTTTCTCTGCTACCCTCCTGTTTTGTGGAAGTATACACCTACAGAAGATTCAGTGTCTGATTTACTGATTTAGAGAAGGTGCAATGGGCTATAATAACAGTAATTTGTGCACTTAATTGTTTGAAAATTTAGTAGAGTCTTGGATGGGGTGCCAGTCCATTGCAGGGTCAACTTACGCTCCTACCCACACAGTGCCAGTTTAGAACTGCAAATTAAGCTAATATACATGTCTTTGAGATGTAGGAGGAAAACTAGAGTGCATCAGGAAAATCACTTAAAGAAATGGGTGGAATGTCAACTACTGTGCAGCCATACCAAATTCAGGCAATCATTATATACATAGTATGTACTGCTAGTAAAATATTTCTAAACATTTGGAGTTTTTTATGTTTTGTTAGAGTTTAAACACAACAAGCACCACACACAAAACAAAGAGAATGGTGAAATTGAGAGTAATTAAGGAGAAATAGTAAACGTATGAAAAGCATCACCTATATAGTACAAAATGGGCTTAGACTCGTCAAAACAGATGAACTGATTAAAAAGACTCAAGGTATTGTTCTGGAATCTCAGTTTAACCCTTCTAGAAAAGAGCCCATTAATGATCTGCACTAGTTAGTTGCCTAGCTTTAACCTTTTTATCCATTTCATCCTAGATGAAGTCAATGGGGTTAAGGTGAGGCCATGTCCTCACGTTCAACTTTCCTTCTTCTTCTTGTTCAAATCAGTTTGACAGGTCTTGGATATATGGTTAGGGTCTTTATCCTGCTGGAGCACAATAAGTCTTACACTTGAGGGTACAAAGAATACTGAAGTAGCTCTTTTGGTTCAGTTCATCAACTCTACATTAGGCAAAAAAAAGTCTATAATGCTACCTCCTACATGCTTAACTTTTGCTGTTATATACAGTGAATCATCAGCTGATAGATAGATAGATAGATAGATAGATAGATAGATAGATAGATAGATAGATAGATAGATAGATAGATAGATAGATAGATAGATAGATAGATAGATAGATAGATAGATAGATAGATAGATAGATAGATAGATAGATAGATAGATAGACATGATTGACAGGAGTCTGCTCAGCGCCTGTCGCTCTGCCACAGTTGTCAAACTGTCCAGCTCTGTGCCTACAATAGAGCCTGCCTTCCTCACCAGTTTGTCCAGGCATGAGGCATCCCTCTTCTTTATGCTGCCTCCCCAGCACACCACTGCGTAGAAGAGGGTGCTTATCAAAACCGTCTGATAGAACATCTGCAGCATCTTATTGCAGATGTTGAAGGACACCAGCCTTCAAAGAAAGTATAGTCAGCTCTGTCCTCTCTTGCACAGAACATCAGTATTGGCAGTCCAGTCCAATTTATCATCCAGCTGCACTACCAGGTATTTATAGGTCTGCACCCTCTGCACACAGTCACCTCTGATGATCACAGGGTCCATGAGGGGCCTGGGCCTCTTAAAATCCACCACCAGCTCCTTGGTTTTGCTGGTGTTCAGTTGTAGGTGGTTTGAGTCGCACCATTTAACAAAGTCCTTGATTAGGTTCCTATACTCCTCCTCCTGCCCACTGCTGATGCAGCCTAGGATAGCAGTGTCACCAGTGAACTTTTGCACGTGGCAGGACTCCGAGTTGTATTGGAAGTCCAATGTATATAGGCTGAACAGGATCAGAGAAAGTACAGTCCCCTGCGGCGCTCCTGTGCTGCTGACCACAATGTCAGACGTGCAGTTCCCAAGACGCACATACTGAGGTCTGTCTGTAAGATAGTCCACGATCCATGCCACCAGATATGAATCTACTCCCATCTCTGTCAGCTTGTCCCTGAGGAGCAGAGGTTGGATGGTGTTGAAGGCGCTAGAGAAGTCCAGAAACATAATTCTTACTGCACCACTGCCTCTGTCCAAGTGGGAAAGGGATCGGTGTAGCATATAGATGATTGTATCCTCCGCTCCCACCTTCTCCTGGTATGCGAACTGCAGAGGGTTGAGGGCGTGGTGGACCTGTGGCCTCAGGTGATGAAGCAGCAGCCGCACCATGGTCTTCATCACATGTGACGTCAGGGCAACAGGCCTGAAGTCATTCAGCTCACCAGGACGTGATACCTTTGGGACTGGGGTGATGCAAGATGTTTTCCAAAGCCTCGGGACTCTCCCCTCTTCCAGACTCAGGTTGAAGATACGCTGTAGAGGACTCCCCAGCTCCAACGCACAGGCCTTCGGCAGTCGTGGCGATACTCCATCTGGACCCACTGCTTTGTTGGCATGAAGTCTCCTCAGCTCTCTGCTTACTTGGGCTGCTGTAATTGTGGGTGGGGGGAAGCTCTCTCCTATGCTGGTATCAGCAGAAAGATGGGTGGAGGGTGCAGTACTCTGAGGTGAGAGTGGGTTAGGGTGGTCAAACCTGTTAAAGAAGTTGTTCATCAGGTTTGCTCTCTCCACGTCTTTCTCGATGGTGGCACCCCGCTTCGAGCTGCAGCCAGTGATGATCTTCATCCCATCCCACACTTCCTTCATGCTGTTATTCCGCAACTTCTGCTCCAGCTTTCTCCTGTACTGCTCCTTCGCCGCCCTGAGCTGGACTCGGAGTTCCTTCTGCATGCGCTTGAGTTCATGCTGATCACCACCTTTAATAGCTCCTTTTTCTGGTTCACAAGGCCCTTGATGTCACTTGTAATCCATGGCTTGTTGTTAGCATAGCAGCGTACTGTTCTTACTGGAACTACAATGTCCATACAGAAGTTGATGTATTCAATAGTGCAGTCAACAACCTCCTCAATGTTTCACTATATGATCCCTGCAGGATATCCCAGTCCATAGTTCCAAAGCAGTCTCTCAGAGCCTGCTGTGCCTCAGGGGACCACTTCCTGAATGAGCGTGTGGTTGTAGGCAGCTCCCTCACTCTTGGTTTGTAGTGAGGCTGAAGCAGAACCAGGTTATGATCTGCTTTCCCAAGTGCAGGCAGCGGGGTGGCGCTGTATACGTCTTTAATGTTTGCATACAGTCGGTCAATAGTCCTAATTCCCCGGGTGTTACAATCCACATACTGGGAGAAGGCAGGTAATGTTTTATCCAGTGTCACATGGTTAAAGTCTCCAGAGATTAGCACAAGCGCCTCGGAGTGCTGTGTTTGTAGTTCAGCAACAGCGGCATGGATGATGTCACCCGCTATCTCCACGTCTGTCCGAGGAGGGATGTAAACAATAACAACAATGACGTGTCCAAACTCTCTGGGCAAGTAATAGGGATAGTAATAGTATAATAATAATAATAATAGTAATAGTAATAGCTAGATGACATAAACTGTGATGAAGCAGAATTCTCAAAATTCTCTTCATTCAGCATACTCAGTCCAGTTCTTGTATTTTTTGACTTAAGGAAGCCTCTTGTCTGTATTTTGTTTAATTAATAAAGGTTTCTAAACTGGTATTCAATGTATCAGCCTGGCTTTCCAAAGTCTTCACTGAACCAAGTGAATACAGTACTTTCTTATGTGGCGACTCATTCTACAGATCCTTGAATCCTAAATCAGTAAACTTTCTGTTATGTATGTTAATAACCCTTATTTACTTGTCATCTTATTAAACTAAGTTTGTCATGACTTTTTCAATCAGAAGTCTACCCAGTTTCTAGATGCCTTTTAACTGTGTACTGTGCAATGTGCAAACACACTTTGGACAACACTGAACTTTCTTAAACTTAATGATAACAAAACCAAGACTGTGATGTTTGGACACCTGGAAATTTTGAAGGTCCTTGATATTGTTCTTGGATCACTTGATATACCATAAATCATAAATCTTCATTTAGGAATTTAGGCATGATTTTTGACAGCTCATTCAAATTCGACAAACAGGTAAACTCTGTACTTAAGTGCAGTTTTTCCAGCTGAGACTTTTAGCTAAGGTAAAGGCCCTTCTTTTCTTTAGTGATTTTGAAAAGGCCATTCATTCTTTTATAACATCATGCTTGGACTATTGCAACTCTCTGTATGTACAGTAGGTATTGATAAGGTATCATTATTCTGCTTGCAACTAGTCTGGAACGCTGCTGCTTGCCTATTGTCAGTGTCACCACATCTTACCAATATTGACCTCGCTCCATTGGCTTCTGGTCAGCTACAGAGATGACTTTAAAATCTTGTTACTGGTTTTTAAATTTTGAATGGAATTGCCCTTCTTACCTTCTGGCACTCCTTCACATTTACATGCCATTGACAGTGCTGCAATCTACAAGCCTGATGCTCTTAGTGGTGTCAAAGTCAAGGTAGATGCAAATGGGGGATTGTGTCTTTGTGGTGGCCGCATCCTCTCTTTGGAATAGCTTACCTTATAATATTAGGTCTGCCCAGACATTAATTACATCATTAAAGACTAACTGTATTTTTTTGCACTGGCCTTGAACCTATAAGAGGTTAAATATTATATTTGTATATGTTGGTTCATGTACATTCATGATTATGAGTGTGTACATGTGTATGGGGGCATGGGGGTATTTTGAGTATATCTTTTATGTATGATTTGTCATGATTGTGATATGTTATATACTGTATATTTTAATTGCTTCTTTTAGCTTATATTGCACAACACTTTGGTTCAGTTTAGGCAGTTTTTAATGTGCTTTATAAATCAAGTTTGACTTAGCTGTTTTGTTGTTAAGCAATCTTTATTTCCTTAGGAGTAATAACAGTTTGCCTTTCTTTGAGGTGAGCTGACATTTTCTTCCCACAATGACTGCTGAGTGTCTTAGAGTGTTCCACCGAAAACCTACATTTTTGTATTTAAGGACCTATTAATTGGCAAGCTCTCAGTAACTAATGGGGCTCTACATTAGTGCTTTATTGTAGGCAGATGCACTGGAAAGGTAAACCAATTAAGATAATATAAGTAAAAGATACATAGGCAGTGCTACCAGCAATTGGAACACAAAGATATTCTAAGTGCCTAATTAGATTGATCAAGACCCAGACCATTTATAATCAGATTAGATCTACTAAAATGCCACAAACATTTCTGCATTAATTTTACCTATTTCTTAATTATTTTTTTTGTAATTTGTGGGTATTTATGAACACACTGATTGAAATTTAACCAAATATGCTAAAATATAAGGTATACTAGTATATATAGCATCTATCTATCTATCTATCTATATAGTATATATATATATATCTATATATCTATATATATATATATAAATTCCAATGTCCGTCCGCTTTTCATGAGAGAACTACTTAATGAATTTATATTGGGTTTTTCTCTATAAATTGCTTGAACATTCCAGTTGATTTTGCAACGTCTGTCATTGCGCAAAATATCATAGTTCGCTTGCAGAAGTGATTTATTCACATCAATCTGAGAGAGAGGCTGCGGGCCAAAGGGAGGGGGAAGTGTGACGTCAGGAGTGGGGAGCCGGGCAGGACCCTCCTCACTCACGTGCCAGACTCCGATTGAATCAGTCTAGCTCTGCCCACATTTTGGACTGTACCTTGCCTCCGCTAAGCTAGCAATACCTGTTTGTTTATTAATTTTTAAACTTTGTCCTGTTTCACAACTACATGTGCAGAGCTGCGGGAGACAAGTAGTAAATACAAGGTGAGACACAAAAATAACCGGATTGGGCTTGGGGCTTTCCTGGAAAACTGTCTGTAGGTTGGCTGGAGGTGAATCATAAAACTATATCCCCTCCTACACACCCTCTCAAACTGCCGACCGGCTAGGTATATCCTGTGAATAGTCCAGTCAGTATTTGCACAACAATCGGTACACGAGTTGCCGCAATAATGTCGAGTGAAAAAAATCGAACAGTGAATAAACATGAAAATTCTCATGAATTTTCTCTTTTTCTGTAAAGCAGTTTTTGACTGAGAAAAATATTCCTGTCCTCGATCATCCTCCCTGTTCACCTGATTTAGCTCCCTGTGATTTTTAGTTGTTCCCGAAAATCAAAAGTGACTTGAAGGTAACACATTTTTCTTCAATGGATGAAGTGAAGACAAAAACAGCAAGCCTGTTGAAGAGCCTCAAGCAAGAAGACTTTCTGCACTGTTTTACATCAATGGAAGATACGTATGGAGCGGTGTAGAGATTGGGAGGGGGAGTATATAGAAGGTGACAATGTTTAGAATGTTGTAATTCATCAATAAATATATCTTTTATTTTACAAATCCAGTTATTTTTGTGTTTCACTCCGTGCATATATATATATATATATATATATATACAGTGGAACCTCGGTTCACGACCATAATTCGTTCCAAAACTCTGGTTGTAACCCGATTTGGTCGTGACACGAAGTAATTTCCCCCATTGGATTGAATGTAAACACAATTAATCCGTTCCAGACCATACGATCTGTATGTAAATATATTTTCTTTAAAGATTTTTATGCACAAAAATAGTTAATTATACCATAGAATACACAGTGTAATAGTAAACTAATGTAAAAACATTGAATAACACTGAGACAAACACCCAGGCTCCCTGCTCAGCTGCACACGCAGGCTTGCTCGCTCTCAGCTGCACACCCTCTCTCTCTCTCTCAGCAGCACGTGAGCCTCTACTCGCTCTCTCTCTCTCAGCAGCGCTGGAGCCTGTGCTCTCTCTCTCGAGCTCTCTGCTGCACGCACATGATCTCTCTTTCTCTGTCTCTCTCAGCTGCACACGCAGATTCTCTCCCTCTGTATCTCTCTCAGCTGCACACGAGCCTGCACCTACTTTATTTATTTAGTTATTTATTAAAACTAGCCTTTTTAAACGGGAGCTGTGGACCCGCTATACCACAGGAGGAAGCTGGGTTGAGAGGATGTTACAGTTTTGAAGGAGAGTCCCTCTGTGTGATGCACCAAGAACAATGTACAGTACAGGGAGAGACTGAACACGTGCAGAAATCATCGGTGCGCACAAACCGAAAGGGAAACTGGTTTGTTCGTATACCGAGTGTGTGGTCGTGAACAGATGCAAAAGTTTGGCAAACTTTTTGGTCGTAACCCGATTTGTACGTGTTCCGAGACGTTCGTGAACCGAGGTTCCACTGTATATATATACAGTATATATATATATATATATATATATATATATATGTATATATATATATATATACAGTAATCCCTCCTCCATCGCGGGGGTTGCGTTCCAGAGCCACCCGCGAAATAGGAAAATCCGCGAAGTAGAAACCATATGTTTATATGGTTATTTTTAGAATGTCATGCTTGGGTCACAGATTTGCGCAGAAACACAGGAGGTTGTAGAGAGACAGGAACGTTATTCAAACACTGCAAACAAACATTTGTCTCTTTTTCAAAAGTTTAAACTGTGCTCCATGACAAGACAGAGATGACAGTTCTGTCTCACAATTAAAAGAATGCAAACATATCTTCCTTTTCAAAGGAGTGCAAAGCAAGCAGTCAAAAAAAAATCAATAGGGCTTTTTGGCTTTTAAGTATGCGAAGCACCGCAGGTACAAAGCTGTTGAAGGCGGCAGCTCACACCCCCTCTGTCAGGAGCAGACAAAGAGAGAGAGAGCCACAGAAAAACAAAGTCAGAAATCAATACGTGCCCTTTGAGCTTTTAAGTATGCGAAGCACCGTGTAGCATGTCCTTCAGGAAGCAGCTGCACACAGCCCCCCTGCTCACACCCCCCTACGTCAGCGCAAGAGAGAGAGAGAGAGAGAGAAAGTAAGTTGGGTAGCTTCTCAGCCATCTGCCAATAGCGTCCCTTGTATGAAATCAACTGGGCAAACCAACTGAGGAAGCATGTACCACAAATTAAAAGACCCATTGTCCGCAGAAACCCGCGAAGCAGCGAAAAATCCGCGATATATATTTAAATATGCTTACATATAAAATCCGCGATGGAGTGAAGCCGCGAAAGGCGAAGCGCGATATAGCGAGGGATCACTGTACATACGTATACTGTATTTATATACTATATGGGGCTGTTGATAGTGAGAATAACACACAATAATGTACAAAGCAAACAAAACAAATAAAATAAGATAAATGAAGTGTGTTGCTTTTGTAGACTATGAAGACATTGATGTTAAATATTTGTTACAGCCTTTTATATGAAACTTTAAGTTGCACATTCTGAAAAGCTTTTGTTGTGTTTTCGTTTCAACAATGTATATGGAAGCATTTTTAATTATTGTGTAACTGTTATGTACAAAAATAAAACGATAAACGATTTTATAAAATACTGACAAGTGAGCTAGTGGGTTTAAAGATATCATAAATCGCATTTAAAAAGTGTGGATATTATAATTTACATTCAGATACAAAGGCACATAAACTGCAAAATTATAAATGTTGAAAATATGATGAATGGGATAGCATTTGTTCATGGCTTTTAACATTTGATCTCAACAACAAATTATAAACCCCAGATTTGCTCAGAAATCATTATTTAATTTAAGAAACAGTAAAAAAAGGTTTTTATGAGTTATGTCATTTTAGTTCTAGGAACAACACTTCTAAGTAATCAAACTAAGATAATGGTCTTGATTAGAAGCCAAATTAGAAGATCTAATCTGTTGAATATATTTTGGCAAGAATAGTGGTGTTTTGTTAAATATTCACATAAATGTGATCATCACATTAACAGCTAGTTCACATTTGGATTCCTTTTTGGTATAAAAGTGGTAGCTCACATTAATGTTTCAGAAATTAGTGTGACTAAAGTTCCATGAAAAATATGACTTGAATTTTTTTCAGAATGAAATGATTAATTACCTTTTTTTTTCTTTATTCTTAACTTTTATGATGGAGTAACATTATAAAGAATGTATTTTAGTGATTTTTTCTTTTCAGCCTTTAGACATTGAGAGTTTTAAAATGACAAGCCCGTATTAACTAAGTCATATTGACTGCCATACACATGTGCATTGGAAACCATTTGCAGGCTTGAATAATTGTAATTATCTGTCAGACCAGGTGTTGGCGCTGTCACCTAACACTTTCTCTCTTTCATCCTCTGCAGACCTACAGAAGGAAATCCTGCCTGAAGACCTCACCTCAAGTCCCGGCTCTCCAGAGCTCACTTCCCGTCCCGACCATATGTAACCACTATCTTGCCTGATTGTCTTGAGTTTGGTGTTCAGCTCTGAAAAGACACTGTGTAACTCTTTTCCGCTTGCTTATTTTCAAGTATATGGGGTGGCTACCCCAAACCTTTATCTTTGTGTTTGTGATTCTTTCACATGATGTAAGCTTTCTCAGTTAAAATGACAAGTCCATATTAAGTAAGCCATTTTGATTGCCACACATGTGTACATGGTAAACAGTTTGTGGGCTTGCAAACTTTGCAAACATTGCCTACATTTTATAAGCAATGAATCTGACTAAATGAGAACTTTGATATGTTTCATTAAAGATTCAGGACTGTTTTGAATTAGCTGAATGAGAACTACTTGCACAGCATTCATGCATACAAATATGTTAATCGAATGGTGATTTAAATGTCAGCAGCACAGTTTGGACCTGAATAGCTCAAAAGAGAAGATAGAGGCACTGTTTCAGGGACTGAAATAATTTGTACCTGCTTTACATGGTCAGACAATAGGCTGGTCGGCAACAGTCTGATAAACACACTAACCACTAGAACTCAAAGCCATGAGTCACCAGAGCTATAGCAGCATAACTGCAAAAGCTGAGAACCACCTGAACACCGTAGCATACATGGTGTTTTGGTAAGAGCAATCTGTCAAAGCTACTATACATCAAGGATATATGGTGTAATTGTCACTGTCATTTTCTTTGCTGCCACTTTTGGCATATTAAGTAATGTTAAAGACTATAATGACAGAATAAAGTATCTAAATCTGCTACCCTGTTTTCCTTACTGTTTTATTCTGCTAATATGGGGATGGATAAAAGAGGGAAAGGCCTGCATGAAAGAAAGAAGAGTCACAGTACCAGATAATCATGGGTACAATCCCCATAGTACTGGTTGCTGTCATGATCTATAGTTCTGACCAAAACAAAAGAGTGAGAGGCCTCCAAAATGGCCACAGAAAGCAAACTAGAAGCCTTTGTGAGACAGGTGAAAAGAATCTAATGCCAGATCCAGTCACTCACTATTACTTCCAGACTTCAGCCTAGTAAGCTCAGAAAAATGAGGACTGGTTTTTCAGTTAAAAAAATAACAATAAAGACTCAAGGTAAGTCAATAATACCAAACAAGAAAGGGAACCATTAAATACACTGGTTTATTAATTCACATTTACATTAACATGTTGTTAATAGAAGGCAACAAAAATCTTTACAAAGAAGATTTATTTCCAAAAAATAGAAAAATGCAGAAAAAAATCAAAAGACCTGAAAAGAGTTGCCAAAATGCAATTTTTAAGCAAACAGATCTTCAAAACACAATTTCAAAAAGAATATTGAAAAGACAGAGCAAAAAAAGTAAAAATAAAATCAAAAATCCTAAATGAAACACAGTAATACTCAATTATTCAGTAGTTCTGAATTAAACATAGCAGCTAAATGATAAATTATCAGCACAGTATTATAAGAAATAATCTTTACAAATGACCCACACAGAATAATAAATTTAAAAAGCAAAGAAATGAATAAAAACTTAAGCCAGGGAAGGAACTCTATGTAAAACATAACAGATACATTGGAATTCTAGGCTGTGTCTCCCCTCAGATAGGTAAGTGCAGGTAAGTGCAATAAAACTAAATATACAGAAGTTAGAGTATAGAGCATAACAGGCAAGAAGATGACATATAACTGTGGGTGTACAGGAAAAGAATCTGTGCAGTGACAAAAAGGAAGTTTAAGGAGAACCAAAACCTTTCCATGATAAACAACTTGCAACTTGTCATTTGGTTATATGTAATTAAAAGATCAATTTCTGGAAGTATGGATAAGAAGTTTGTTTTCTAAATATTGAATTATGATTTTCTTTAAAACAAAACAATACAAAAAATAAATTAATATTACAGTAACTCAATAAAATGTAGCTAATGTGCATATGCCCCACTATGAACTGTATATTAATTTTAAGGGAAAAATGTGAAAGAATGAACAGAACTGAACAGTAAAATAAACACATTTAAAGAAAAAAATCACATATCCAGTGCTGTGTATGTGCATGGAGCTATAGACACAGTTTCAAATGTCTGTTTGATGCTTGTCCATTTTGCAGTTGACATAGCTCCTGCCAGAAGTGTTTGCAGGTTTTAAGAAGAGATGATGAAAATCCTGATAGTCTGCTTATCACTTCTCCTATAATTGAAAAGCTGTTCACTTCAAAGCATCTAGACAAAAAAATACATGATACTGTATATTGTCTGCTAAAAAATTGCTTTATTAAATGTTCTTAATAAACTTCTGTATATTTAGTTTTAAAATTTATTTATTTACTTGTGCATTGTATCGTATCACTTTTATTTTTTGTTTAAAATATTATATTATGGGGAAAATTAGAAACAGTCAGTTCACCTTCACTATGTTTTCCACTTTAGACAGTATTGCTATAAAATGCAATTTTTTATCTGAATTAGCATTGCATAGCAGGGACATGTTCAAGATGTGTATACTGTACCATATAGTATTTCTCAACCTGTGGTATATGTTGGTACCACAATAGAGGTATGCAAATAACTATCAGGTACTATGTGAGGGAATACAAAAAATAAATAAATAAATAAAACTGAAAACTTGGAAAATATGCTAGGTATGTAAGGTGGTTTGTGGTAGCCTTGAAAAGAACCTTTATTTATACATTGACCAAATCCAAGTATCCTTCCACAGTTGAACTTCAAGGTTTCTGTTCCATTTCATGCAGCCCCTCCAATAAGACTCCTTTCATATCTCTCTAGCCTGGTCTAACTCTCTTCTTCCTCATCCACCGCCACTTCCGGCAACATTTTATTAAACAATATTGGTATGTTGTGAGTAAATGACTGAGGATCCAATATTTAAATTACACTTCACAAGTAATTTGAGTTTTTCTCATTCTACATGAAAATAGGTTAACTTTTCTAGTCAATCACTAGGAACTACATGCAATGAATAATTGATACAAAACTTTCCATTCTTGGGTAGAGTATTCTTTAAATACTAAATAGAGGAATGGGATATAAAAGCAGGTCTGCACTAAAAGTTACAAAAGCTGGAAGCTAACATAAAAGTCCTCTATATTATGTGCAGGTTTAGCCATCACAAAGACTTACAAACATCTGTCAGTTATTTTCCTAATATTTTTGAAGTGAATTCATGTGTGGCTATAAAATATTGTAATTTAAAAATGGAAAATTTTAGGCTTTCTTATTTTCATTCCATATGAAATTACTCTACTGTTCATACATTAAAAAGGTCAGGTCAGGTTGGGGAGCATGCACTGGTACAGCGAATTGCTGCACCAACCACACGTCGAAAGATCTTGGGATCCCGGTTGGCAACCCACCAGGCAGATATGCGGTCCAGTCCACCCCCTGGAAATGACTATCTATCTGCTTCAGCCAGGTGTTACATGGGAATCCCCTTGGCCTGGTCCAGCTGCTTGAGTCCTCAACAATGAGGATCCTGCAATCTGGATCACCCAGGGGGCAATCGAGCAATATGGCACTAGTGCTATAAGTGATGTTCTCTCACAATCCAGGTAATGTGCCTCATTTGGAACTCCATGAGAAACCGCTTGTTTGACAAACAATACAATACAATACAATACAGTTTATTTTTGTATAGCCCAAAATCACACAGGAAGTGCCGCAATGGGCTTTAACAGGCCCTGCCTCTTGACAGCCCCCCAGCCTTGACTCTCTAAGAAGACAAGGAAAAACTCCCAAAAAAACCTTGTAGGGAAAAAATGGAAGAAACCTTGGGAAAGGCAGTTCAAAGAGAGACCCATTTGCAGGTAGTTTGGGCATGCAGTGGGTGTCAAAAGAAGGGGGTCAATACAATACAATGCAGTACACAGAACAGAACAATTTCTCAATATAGTAAGAAATAAAAAATATAAATTATAATACAAACCAGTGGTACCCAAGGATTCTCCAAAGAGACACAGTACCGAAGGTGTCCAGTCTTTATCTCTGGTCACTGGATAGCGTTTCACAACCATACAGCAAAACAGGAAGTGCCAGAAATGTAAAGACTCGGACCTTTGTCCTTTTGCAAAGATATCGGGAGCACCACACACCCCTGTCCAGCAACCTCATGACACCCAATGCTCTCCCAATCTGTCTACTGATTTCATTGGAAGAGTCACTAGAGACATGAATGTTGCTGATGAGGTAAGTAAACCTCTTGATGTGATCATCGCTCTCTCCTCAGATTACTCAGTCTCTTGAGAGCCCCGATCAGAGCCTCCATTGACTCAGCGAAGATCACAGCATCGTCGGCATAGTGAAGATCAGTGTATCTTTCTTCACCAATAGATGCCCCACAGCCACTGAACCCCATGACCCTGCCCAAAACCTAGTCCATGCAAGTATTGAACAGGGTAGGAGCAAGAACACATCCCTGACGAACCCTAGAATCAACTGGGAAAAACGCACTCACAGTACGAATGTACAGGCTAGTCATGACATCCAGTAATTTCGAGGGAATTCCGTAAAGTTTCAGGATGTCCCACAACACAGTTCGATCAACTGAGTGGAGCGCTTTGTGAAAATTGACAATGGCTGCAAAGAAACCCTGCTGATATTTGGTTTTGTTCTCGATAAGAGCTTTCAGTGCCAGGATTCATTGATGGTAGGTGAGCAAGTGATCACAAATTCTATTGAGGATGACCCTAGCAAGGACTTAACACAGCACCAAGAGCAGTGTTATTACCCTGTAGTTGCCACAAACCAAGGGATCACCCTTCCCTTTCCAGATAGGAATGACATTTCCCGTTTTCCAGTCAGTTGGGATGACGCCCATCTCCGAAATGGATGCATTGTGCTTCCATCCAAGCTGCATAGCAAACATACACTTCTGGATTAATTAGTAACACAGACATGGTCTTCTGTAAAGGAATTATGATTTTAAAAAATGAAATAAATGTTTATTCAGTATTTGTCATTTCTGATTTTATATAGCTCCTTTCACAGTGAGCTCTGTTACAAGGCAGTTTAAATCCAAAACTCAATATAGCTAGGATAATTCTGGAAGCACAATGATGTAAAATGATTTATTTAATATCAATTGGAAATAGCTGCTGTCTTGTTAAATGCAAAATTACCTGTATTATCTAGAAAGCAACAAGTAACTTAGAAAGGGAGCATGCAGCTTTAGTAAACAGGAATGATTACCTTTGAAGCTCCCAAGATTACAAGGTGCACAGAATAAAAGAATAAATGATTTTGTATTATTTTCAGGCTTTAAAAAACATCCCAGAATGTATAATTTGTGCCATCTTTGGCCATTATGGAATGGTCTATCTAACAATTTAGTAAACATTCTACATTAACTGATAGGCAACCAATAATAATATGTTTCCAAAGAATAGACATTTTAAAAAATATGAAACCGTATTATTTGTTATTTTTTACAACTAATGATTCTAAATATAAGAAAAAACATGGATGTACACTGACATACAATACATATTATTTTTTGGAGAACCCAATGAGTCATGAAAAAAAAGGTTTTGGAATAAGAAAATCCTAATTATGTACATTTCACATTAGAGTAATAAAAGTAAATTTTCACTCCCAAGTTCAAGAAATCTCCAATTGAACTTACTAATTATACTGATTAACCAAGGCACACTTAATCTAATTGCTCTCTTTAGTCTTTTCAATACCTGCATAGATCCTGAATGAGTCAAACAAGCAGTTCATTAAGTGGTGATAAAATTTGCTGGGATTAGCCTGCTAAGGCTTTGATGTGGACTGCCTTGCTTTTGTATGTGTTCTGTCATTTAAACTGTGCTGTGATGTGCTTGGAGCAAGTTGTGGTCATGTTTACTGTTTAATGATAGTTTGTTTAATTTTGTGACATTCTTAGCAATACATATTTTATTTTAAGTGTATTTTTATTTTATTTTAATATTTTATTAGGTAGTTTATTTCAATTTTACCATTCTTAAAATGATTTCTTGGCTCAATATCTTTAAAATAGCAGTACATTCTATAAAACTTCCCAAGCCCAAACCAAGTTAACATTCATTATAACACAGTACTGTAAGCAATCAATGAGCAATTATATCATTCACTCTATTTAACAGTGAAACTAAACATTTTAAATATAGAACTATATATAATATGATTAGCTGATAAATTCAATTTTTAAAATTTTTTTGAGTTGTTACTACTAGCAACAAGCTTTATTCAATTACTGTGATCTTATAGCAAATGTGGAGAGATTCCTGAGCAACTGTCATGAATACATCATTAAGGAGATTTTTTCCCACTTATTGTGTATTTTTCTCTGGGAACAGTTCATTTACTAGTCACTGGCATCCATATTGATGCTCTGAACAGATTATATTTGAAAATTTAAACATCTGTACCCTTCAGATGTTGAAGATGTTGAAGATCAAAGTTCATAAAATTGTATCATATTTGTCATTTATACAGAATTTAAAACAAGGGAAAAGAATAAAGGAAAATAAAGGTTTCTTAAACCCATGGAACAAGTTCAGATAAACTAGGATTTCAGCCATGAGGTGTCATTGGATGCCATAACAAGAAGAGATCCAAAAGAAGGTTGACAGTCCTTGAATCGCACTTTAGAGTTGGAAATTTAATATAATAATCTTATTAAAATGGCTTGAATACACATAATACAGATGTGAAGAAATTGGGTGAAAGTAGAAGACACATGAAAGACCAACATTGATTTTCTGGATAAAGGGTAGATACTAACTTATAAATGAAAACATAACTACATAACATAGTTCACGTAGGTGAAACTGTACAATGTACACTGACAGGCTGAAAAGCTGTTTGTGCTTCATTAAATGCACTTTTTTTTTTTTTTTTTCAAAAATTTAAGGTGTTTTGGCCTTGGAACCCCTGTAGATTTTGTTTTTTCACCAGCTTAACTGAAGGTTTTTTTCTGTTTGTTTTTTATGTCCTCCTAGTCATCTGACCTTATCACTGGACTCCTCTTTAGAGACTTACATTATGTTATTGTATATAAGGACACTACTTTTCTTCTTGATATTTATCTGTATTTTAAGATTGTATCGATTTATTTGTTTTTTCTTTATTGCTTATTCTTTGATATTATTCCCTAATCTTATTTTTTCTTTTCTTGTAACTTTCTCTTTGATATTTTGTAAAGCAATTTGAGCTACAATGTTTGTATGAAATTGTGCTATATAAATAAATGTTGTTGTTGTTGTTAAGTGACCCTTTAAGAAACTGAAAAGCATGCAGCTACATATAGTTTTGTTACAAAGTAAACACAAATTCTTACAAACATAAGTCAAAATAATATTGGAGCAGCTGAATTTCACCAGCTTTAGCACATAAACCTAGGATCTCACTAATAATAAGACTTACTATAAGTCTTTATAACTGATTATTTCTGTAATGCAAGAAGTCTTTTAGATCCGTCTAGAACACAGGTCTCAAACTCCGGCCCTGGAGGGCCGCAGTGGCTGCAGGTTTTCATTCTAACCCTTTTCTTATTTGGTGACCAGTTTTTGCTGCTAATTAACTCGTTTTCCTTTCATTTTAATTGACTAGTTTTTTAAGATTTGTTCCTTTGAATTTCTTCATCATTCCTCTGAATTGCTTCATTTCTTTCCTTAAATGGCACCCAAACAGAAATGCAATGTGAAGTGAGTGAGCCAACAGAAGACCAACTAAGTCAGGGTCTCAAAATCCAACCTATTACACTCCAACCAGTTGCTAAATTAGGTGCCGAGTCTTGTTGTTAATTAAACCCGTTCTTGAATTCCACAGCTTGTTGCTGCTCTCATTGTACAAAGGCATACATTCCCAAAACTATTGATTTTCTCTTTCCTAAGAGCAATGTTCAAATGTTCTGGAGACCTGAGCAGATCAACACTCCTGAGACCTTCATCTTTCTTTATTTTCAGATATTATATGATTGACACAGTTTTCTGGTCATGTTTTGGCTAATTTTGTATCTCATTATTGTTTGACTGCTAATTAAGTAAAAAGAAACAATTAAGGGTTCTGAGTTTTCAAAAACAAGGCAATTAAAATGAATTCAAAAGAAGTTAATTAGCAGCAAAAACAGGCCACTATTTAAGAAAAGGGTTGGAATGAAAACCTGCAGACACTGCAGCCCTCCAAGACCAGAGTTTGAGACCACTGGTCTAGAAGGTACTAGGTAGTGCCAGTGCCCATCTAGAGGAGAGCATCTCTGAAAAAGATGCATTTGAACTTTTCAGATCTGAGAAGATAGAGATGGAGTTGAGTTTTATTGACAATTACAGTTCCTTTTGTGCTTTTATCTGCTATTAAAAGACTCCAAAATTTCTACAAGTTCAAGAATAAGGTGTGGATGGAAAAGAGCTGTTTATTAATGTTTGTGCAACTCAGAGATCAGTAACTAACAGGTGGCACCAGAAGAGGGGTTGCACAAACGAAACAACAACATGAACAACAGACCAAAAGTAAACGAACATTATAGACTGGAACAAAGCAATTTCACCTTCTGATGATTAATGATGAATGCTGGATTTTGCTAACCAGGTTTTGATGCCAACCCTATGAATCCATACTGCCAGTTGTCAATAGGTCTGAGTTTTCATGTTACCGTAATAGTGTTTAATGTGTTATTGTGTTGATTTCTGGTTCCCTTGGGACAGGTAGAGCAACATTTGAATTCCATCTGATATCTGAACATTGTAGATTATCAGATGAACCAATCATGGGAAAGAGTTCCTAACATATCGATACTCTGTTTCAGGAGGAATATTTTTTAAAAGGCTATGAAAGTACTCATTTGTTTTTGTGATCATGAGGGCAAATTCAGCTTAACGTAGTAGCATTCTGAGTTATTGTATTCCAAAGCAGTCTAACATTGGTGGCATAAAATGGCACAAGGTATTGTGCACTATGTTACTAAAACAAATCTCTAATAAAGGGTTGTTTTTTCCACACTGTTAGTTTTTTTAAAATTTTTTAATGTCATAGCTAATGCAAGGATGCTGGTAGTCAATGAATAAGAAAAATTAAATCCATCCTAGCTAGGCAAGTCTCACTTGCACATCGCCTACTCTTAAAACAAACAGAGAAACATTTTGTACTATATAAATTACAGATTAATTTACTTTTTCAAATTTAGCTTGAGAAAGTTCACTTAAACTTGTATATTCTATATGCAGTATTTTCCTCTTTTACATGTCAGATAACCATTCTTGTTGGCAAAAAGACCCTTTAGCAAAATTTATTTAAGTCATACGAGCTGTGTCCACATATCTGCATCTTTTCCCTGAATGTGTCTCCTGTACACTATGAAGTAGCACTGTGGCGGACTAAGCAAACGTCAGCCATATATCACAGTCACCTCGTGACAAAATATTTAACAAATAAAAATGCCTCTTTGACATAGTAAATAAAAAATGAAAATTGCTGCGCTTTCCACCAATCCATTCATTTTCTTAACCCACTTATCCAGAGCAGGGACAGATGGAAACACATTGGGCACAGGGTATGAACAATCTCCTGGTCAGGACGCCAGCCTATGGCATGGTGAAAACACATCATCAACACATTTAAACTTCATGTCTTTCAAAACAGGTAGCTGTAATGATTAGTAAGGTCTGTTAATGAACACTTACAGTATGATTAGTAATGTCTAGGTGTGTGGTGTGCAGGTGCTGATGTAAGAGAGATTAGTGGTGTTTGACTAAAAATTCTGTATTAAAGATAATGCCTCCAAGTACTGCTTATTAAAAAGTTAAAATCTCTTTCAGTACTGTGTAATAATTAAACTACGAACCTAATAATATCACCACATTAGCTTAATCCCAGAACGCATGAGCTTGTGCAAATAAGAACGTGTTTATTTTGCCTCAAATATAATAAGCAGACAAAAAAAGTTTTCTCTTAATTTCAATATTGTTAACAAAACTTGTGTACTTTTTAAGAATTTAAAAGATTTAAATGTGTTAATATATATTTTTTGTGATAGATTTTTACTGATAAAATGAAAAAGGAATATAATAAAAGGAAACCTACAATTATAACAGATTTTTAGGCTATTGTAAGAACAAAACCAAAACACCCCCCCCACCAGCAAGCACCCCGCCTGAAATGGCAAATAAAATGTGTTAATGTAAGTAAGATTTAGGTTATATTGCATACGTATATTATTAACAATTTAAAGTTATGTGGCTTGGGACACATACTGTATATTAGAATTGATATACACTGATGAATTTATGGTATGCTGACATGCAAAAGTGTTAAAACATACACACACAAAAATCACATTAATTAGTCTACACTATGAGGACAGCGTTCTTATTTGTACTGGAGAATATGCGATTTTCGTGCCATTATAATTTAAAAAAATCATAATGGTATTTGAATCATTTAGTTCCGTACTTGAGCATGGAATCACCAAACTTATAAAAGGCTCAGCTGATAAAGCTTTAAAGGAAAATCTGTACATATGTATCTAAAAAGCTCCTTTTTCTGAAAGTAAAAGCTGTGTTATTGTCACTGTTATGTGTCATGTTAATCCATCTGTCATTTTTCAGTACCTCAGCTATTACAATCAGAACAAGAGCTTTGGCTGAATTAACAGGCAAAATGCACAAAACTAACCCTGGATGTGACAACATTCAATTGTCACAATTCATTCTTTGCATGTGTTTTAATTGTATGAAGTTCTGTTTTACCACAAAATAAATCTGCAACAACTGCAGATTAAAAATATTTAATCTTTATACTAGCAATTTTATTAAATACTTTTTAGATAAGATGAGTTAGCCACATGATAAAACAACAAGCAATTTGTTTAAATGCACCACAGGCCTATGTTTGCTTTTTGTTCAACCTTACCAGCTGGAGGCTTTTTGTTGACAAAGAAGCAGATGTTGAGGACAAGGTTCAGTGGGGCTGGTCTCCCACTGGCCTTATGAAGTGCCGGTGCAATTGAGTTTGCATTCCTTATATGGTCATCTTTCACAGACCCCAAGAAAAACCAGTTCATGAGATATTACCTTCACTAGATAGAATGCAGAGCATGTGTTACATGGTAAAATGTTACATATGTGTTATTAACCTACTTCAGTCAGACTATTATACTTTGCCTTCACTTAAAATACAGATACTGACTAGATTCTGTTATTGGATACAGTAAACTTGCATAGGATGAGATGTTTATAGTAAGTCACCTTTATTTGTTTATAAGTACAGTTTGTATGTTTGTGTAATTCTATAAATATTATTAGTCAGTATTGTACAGTATATGTTGAACCTCATTGAAAACCCTGAATCGCATCTAATTTCGCACAAATTACATATATCCTTAGAAGTATGTCAGATTTAGAAAAAAAAAACACACTCACACACCCACTCATAACCCTATAGAGACAATGGCATGCAACTGCTCTTTCTTCTATGTTGTATACAAATAAATCAGTAGGCTGCTCTGTCGCATCGGCTACAGCCTCCTTCACTGTCAATTGTTGCTTAACCAAGCATGAATCCAGCGCCAGTCTCAGTGGGGTGCAGGGGGTACAGCAAGTTCTTCTATACTGTACCTCTTCACTGAAGTCAAGAATTAGACAGTTGTAATACTGTTTTTTTTTTAAATCTTTTAGTATGAAAGACGCTATTGATTTTCCATTTTAATTTGAATTCTCTTGCTCATTCAGATTTCTCCCCTTAATTCTTTCATTTAACAATAAACAGGCACAGATGTGAATAACAAGGCAGTTTACCAAGGAGCTGCGTTAATTGTACCTTTGTGCCGTCTTTAGAAAAAAAAAGCTGCTTTAAAAATGCTTTTTAAATAGAAACAAGAGAACAAATCTTAAAAGGAAGGTTTAGGAACATTAATCAGCACCTGTGTATGACACACAAGTATTTGTGAATAATTTTGAAGAAATAAATGGATAAACACTATATGCTAATTGACATACTGTTTCATGAGTGTATGCAGTATATATAGTATACAAGTATATATCTTTGTGTGTGTGTGTGCGTGTGTGTGTATGCTATTTATTTATTTATTGAATTCATCCAATATCAGACCTGCTTAATCTGAAGGTAGGTGAAGGCAAAATATCTTTTAATGGTTAAATTTTAACACACTTACAGTATCCATTATGCAGCTTGTAAATGCTTATGCAGCCAAGTGATTGTTGGTTATATGACCTTAGTAAAGGTGAGACAATGTCTGACATGATTTGTATTGATTTTATTCTCTATCTCATCAAAAACTGAAATTTCAATAAAGGTGTGATGCAGGTGAAAAGGGGGTATTGCAGGACAGGGATGGGGCCTGACAAGCTGGAAGTGAGTTCTAGCAATTAAACTTTAGCAATTGTAATTTAATTTAATTTATATTCATAAAGTTAATTTCCACATCTGAGCCTCACAATAATTTTCAAATATACTATAAAAAATGTACTGCAAGATGCATAAAATAGAATTTTGAAATATAAAAAAGCAAACATCATGAATACATACAGAATAGTAACATATAGTAACAGTGAATATATATTTTCTTCCCACCAGGGGGTGCTGCAGCTCCCCAAACATGCAAAACACACAGGCAAAACAAACACAAGCAAACAAAGGGTTTTTATTGTGGGAAACTCATCCCAAGGCAAATGTTTTCTATGCCACAACCACAATACAATTACAACTTCTTTTCTCTCAGCCACCTACACTCCTCACAGTAAGGGCTGTCCTCCTCTTCCCGACTCTGGTTCCCTTTGATGAGGCAGCGGCTTCTTTTATGTAAAACCTGGAAGCACTTCCGGTGTCCCATAATTGTGGCCTGGCAGTACTTCTAGGTTTGGCTGGAGACTGACAAGTTAGGGCACGCTAGATCCCTGTAGGGATCCATGGTGCTGCCAGAACCCAGTGGGGCTGCCATCTAGCGATTTGGAGGAAACAATGCCCTGTGGACACCATGTCCCTTCCATTTTGAGGGCATCCCTCACTATATATCTATATATAAATATATATACAGCATATACTGTGCAAATATATATATATATTTATATATGTGTGTGTGTGTGTGTGTGTGTATATATATATATATATATATATATATACTGTACATACGTATGTATATAGCAGGGGTGTCCAGCTCCGGTCCTAGTTGGCTTCAGTGGCTTCAGGTTTTCATTCTAACCCTTTTCCTAACCAGCAGGCGCAGTTTTCACTGCTAATTAACTCCTTTTCCCATCATTTTAATAGCCTTGTTTTTAAGGATTCAATCCTCTGAATTAATTAGTTTCTTCATTAAATAGCAGCCAAATAGAAATGAGAAACGACCCAACAGATAACCAGATAAATTGGAACGTCAAGCTTCAGCCAATTTCACTCCAACCAGTATCTTAATGAGAAGCCAATTCTTGCTGTGAATTAAAGCTGTTATTGAATATCATGACTTGTTGCTGCCCTCATTCTGCCAGAGCAGACTTTTGATTTTCTGTTTTTTCTAAGACCACTAAGAATAATATTAACATGGTGGTTTTTAAATTCCATCTTCGCCAAATAATCCTCATTCTGAAAAGGATAATTCCATAGTGCAAAGAAGAAAATTCCATTTGGATTGAAGACCGCTGAAAATAGGTCCATCATAGTTGATGCATATAGTCCAAAGAAGGCCACTACAGACACCGAGAATAGAAGGGACATGAAAATGAGGTACTAATGGCAAATCAAAAATGTTTATTACAAAAAATTAAATATGGTACAAGATAGTAATATTAAAAAAAAAAAACTTCAGCTGCACCTTTTGCAGTATACCATGCTGAAATAATGAGCCTTCAGCCTTGAAACTGATGAGACCTCTTTGACATTATTGGGTAGATCATTTCAGAGTTTGAATGCCCTATGCCCTTCTACATTTTTTTTATTTATCCTCATAATATTATGTTGACCTGTATCTTGAGTTTGCAATGTAAGCTCCAGAGAATAGGCTCTAAGTATTTCTGTAAGGTTAGGGACATTGTATGTGAAAAGGCAGATTGTAAGATCATAAATTGGAAATCAGTAACTTAAGTTATAAGGTCACACTTGTAGTTTCTAGTTATGACCTTTGCTTCTGCATTTTGAGTTAACTGTAGAGTAGTAAATGAACAATAAAACAGCCTGACAATAAAGCATTACAAGATTCAGTTCCACATGAGAAGTGTGAAGTAGCAGGTCAAAATCCTGTAACTTAACACCTTATGTTTGCAAGTTAATATTGTGCTTCTGAATTATGTCCACTAAAGGCAACATACTGTATATAATTAAAGAGAATGGTTTGCAGCAGATAATCATAAGAAGCACCATATTTAACTGTGAAAATAATATTTTCAGATTTCAGATTTTCAGATTTCTACATACTTGATATTGAAAATGATTTGACAATCATGAAAAACAATAAGAACAGTTCCTGACAAGCCAATAACAAACCTCTGTTGTAGAATGTTGTGAATTATAGTATCAAAACCAATATTCAATTTTATAATCATAGTAAAGTTATCATTTCATTCATGAGATGTGATTAGAACATCATTTCTAAAGCAATTTCTTAGTGTTACCGTGCCAATAAAATAGATGGAATACCATCAGAGCAGCATGTACTATATTAAGAGAGAATGCACTAGAAGTCATTAAGTTGGGGTATATATTGAGTAAAATATTATTGAGGGAGGAGGAACAATTTATTAGGTTTTCACCAGTCAGACAGGAGTAGTAAGCAGGTCCTTAATATTGTTACAGTCTCTCTGAACTTTAAGAATGATCCTGCTAGAACCAACCTCCATACTACTTCCCTGCAATTCTGTTCATTTTAGTTTGAGCTCAGGACTTTGGAACATATGGACAGTGTTCTAGGTTGAGAGCTCTAAGAGTTCCAGAGGGTGTGCCTGACCTTGGGAATGGGAAGGGTAAGGCTTAAAGCATAAGTTTGTTATTTTTTAACACAGTTATTTTTTCATTATTGTGGAATAAATCTCTTTACTCCAGAAACTGGCATTACTAAGTTAAGTTCTTCAATCCATCCATTTTATGGCACTTATCCAGATCCTGGTCATGGGGGCAGCAGTCTAAGCAATCCCTTTTCCCTGGCACTTTTGGGGGATACGGAGACATTCCCAGGCCATTCAAGAGATTAAATCTCTTTAGAATGTCCTGGGTCTGCCCTTGAGTTCTCCTCCCAGTTGAACATGCCTGAAACACCTCCCCAGGGAGGTACCCAGGTAGAGTCAGTTTTGGCAGCCGGGGATCAGACCACCAAGGCACCTGCCTTTGACTGCTACTCGAGTCACAATGCACCAGACCTTTATGGTTGACACACTGGAGGATGCACAGATGTTGCTTCTCTTGGCTGTGCCCTGCCAGGTCCCATGGGTAAAGGCCCAGAAGTTAGCCAACGAAGACCCCCAAGGTCTGGCTCCAGGACAGGGTCCCGGTTTCTCTTTTAGAGGTAGAGTAGAGGTTACTAAAGGTTACTAAATCATTGTTCAGAGAGCATCACCCCCAGGCTTGGCTCCAGGTCAGAGCCCCGGTTTTCCTTTTCTGGGCAAGATTATTGAATCCTTGTTAAAACTTTCATAGAGGTCAGTATGAACCGCAGTTTGTCTTGGGTGACTCTACTAGGATCATTGGAACAGACAAACCTCTCCACCATGATAAGGTGGTGATTCATGAGTTAAGTATTATTTATAAATTAAAAAACAAAAATGCTTTCTTTTCCCCAGCAGCATGCAATGGCAATCAATTTGGCACCAGACAAACATAAAACAAAAAACTTAAAACTTACACTTTTTTATTGATAAATTACGCTTCACTGAACAACATGTGTTTTTGGGGGGAAATGCTGAAGTTCCTACCAGAACTTCAGTAAAAATAATCAGGAGATAAAAGAGGTCAAGAATTGAAAGGAAGGAGAAACAGAGACCAGAGGTTCAAAGAAACTGTAAACAGATGAAAAACAGAAGTGCTTTTTGGGGTACAAAGTTGGAAAGAGGGCCACCATCCTGTCCTAACAAAAATAGTCCATGGTGTGTTACTTCTGTTGTTGAAGGGATGAAGGGTTGTCACTTGGTACTTACCGGAATCTCTTCTTTCCACAGAAAAACCAAGGAAAAATAATTAACTCCACTTCTGGATTTCAAAATGGCCGCCATGACATCACTTCTGGCAACATGAGATGACGTCACTTCCGGCCCTCTCAAATGACTTCACTTCCAGTTTCATCTAAACAACATTGTTTCCGTCTCCTGCTTTCAGCGTCACCTCCTGCCAACCATTTCCTGTTCCCAGAATACCCTTCTGTATATAAACGCCATTTTGTTCTATAAACTTTGTCAAATGTTACCTATCTGGACTTTTGATCATTTATTTTGCTACTTTGTCGGCAGGACAATATACGAGGATGATCCCCAACACTTTATTTTGTGGAGTTTCTTCCTTTTTTGGTATAATTTTCACAACTGGCGTAGTCAGCAGGATTTTCTTTTTTTTGAGACAATGTCTGAAGAGCAGAACCTCACCACTATTTTGACCACGATTGTGGGTGATCTCAGCACTTTAAAAATACAGATGGGCGAGAACCAGATGCAATTAGCCGAGTCCGAGGCTCGTGCCGCCGCTGCTGTACGGACGGAGACCGCTCGGTCATTGCCAACACAAATGACCAATTTAACAGAGGATGATGACATCGAGAGCCATTTTTTGGTGTTCGAACGAACCGCAAAGTGGAACGCATGGCTGAGGTCGGAGTGGGCGTACCTACTGGTCCCCTACCTGAAGGGGATAGCGCAGAGAGCTTACTACGATTTAACCGAGGAGCAGACTGCTGATTATGACGCTCTAAAAGTCAAGGTGGTCAAACGCTACGGCATATCTCTGGAGCAGTAGGCGAGAGAATGGATGAACTACTGGCATGTGAGACCTTCATTCATGCCCTCCCTGACCATATCGCCAAGCAAGTCCGGAAACAAAACTATGACAACATGGACACCTTGATCAAGATAGCAGAGCATCACTGGGCGGCTTGTAAATCAGGGCGATCGGAACAGTTCTCTCGCCGTAACCAACAGGCACATGGGGCAGCTCCTGAGCCCACCCGACAAGCTCCTGAACCCGCTGTCTGTAAAAGGGATAAACCATTCCACCTTCCCCGCTGTTTCAAGTGTGGGGAGATGGGTCACCTGTTACCAAATTGCACTTGCGAGCCCATGGACTGCTCATTGGTAAAGGAAGAAAGGTATTGTGCCACTGTGATTAACCCTCTGTCTCTTCCTTATACAGTTGCAGTTATTATAAATGGCAGAAAGGTAAGGGCAATGTTCGATTCCGGGAGTAACATTTCAATTGTTGCCTCCCGATTAGTTTTACCGCAACAGTGGCTAAAAATAAAAACTAGCCTAAGATGTATATATGGAGACATCCGGTATTATAAAACAGCTAAATGTGTGGTCTCGGTGGATCACATTATAACCCGAATGGCCATGGCTATATTACCGGATCCTCCTTTTCCAGTCATATTAGGAAAGGATTGGAAAGAAATTAACAGCAGTAAAAATTAACTGCTCCTGAAAAGAGTTTAGGCTTAATAATGGAGAATGCTACTTCGACTGCCTCCACGCCATGTACAACAGTTGCTAGGACCCATACAGGTACCCAGTGCGGAGGAGTCGATGTCATCATTCTCTACGAGAGCTAGTACAGTTAACGTAGATGATGTGGTGGCAGAAGCCCCTCCCATTGAGGTCGATAGAGACCCTATACAAAATTTATCAGCCCAATTCCTAATTACTCCTTCATCATTTAAAAGAAAACAATGGAACAATGATTCCTTAAAATTTGCAAGGAATACAATATTATCTACTGAGGGTTATACAACCCTAGATCCCATGCCACCGATGCCTTTCTTTGTAATAAAAAATGAATTATTGTATAGAGTGGCAGAACACAGGGGTGAAGTGCGAGCATTGCTGCTAGTACCGCACAGTTTTCGGTGACAAGTGTGTGAACTAGCGCATGCTCACCTTCTAGGAGCCCATTTAGGCTCTGAAAAAACATTGGAGAGAATAAAACTCCGAATTTATTGGCCGGGAATTAATGAGTAGGTCTGATGATTTTGTGCTTCGTGTCCCGAATGCCAACTTTGTCAGATTCCTAGGAGGGACCGAGCTCCTCTCTTTACTCTTCCCCTTATTGATATTCCCTTTGACCGAGTAGGTATTGATCTTGTAGGAACCCTTGTTAAAAGGCTTTAAATATATTTTAGTTCTAGTAGATTATGCCACTCGATTCCCCGAAGCTGTTCCAATGCGATCAGCTACTTCAAAAAACATTGCACGGGAATTAGTAGGAATGTTCGCTAGTGTAGGGATCCCCAAAGAGGTTCTGACAGACCAAGGGACTCCCTTCACATTGGAGACATTCAGGGAGGTGGCTAAATTACTCAAAATAAAACATCTGAAAACATCCCCAAACTGATGGGTTGGTAGAACGATTTAATCAAACTTTAAAACAGATGTTACATAAAGTAGTTAACGAGGATGGTAAAAACTAGGATCAGTTGCTTCCTCTTGTTTTGTTTGCATATCGGGAAGTCCCACAGGCCTCTACTGGTGTTTCCCCCTTTGAATAACTATATGGAAGACAACCCCGTGGGCTACTGGATATGTTAACAGAAGGCTGGGAAGAGGAGGTCCTTCCTACCTCAAACATACTCGAATATATCACACAATTACGCGATAGATTACAAAAAATTAGACATATTTTAAAAGAAAATTTGGAGAAAGCTCAAGCAGCACAGTCCAGATATTATAATAGAAACACCACCATTCGGGAATTTGTCCTGGGTGATCGTGTAATGGTTCTCATTCCAATTTCCCACTCTAAATTATTGGCCCATTGACAAGGCCCTTACGAAGTTAAGGAAAGAAAAGGACTCATTGATTATTTGATTAAACAACCAAATCGTCGACCGAGTGAACGAGTTTATCATATAAATTTGCTGAAAACGTGGAAGGACAGGGAAATTGATCCTTCCTCTGGACAGCCTCGTTCCCTTTTCATGTCGCATTCCCACCTTAATTTCAGAACTGATTTGACCTCAGAACAATGGCAAGACCTAGAAATGACTATCTTGTCCATACCAGAAGTTGTAAACGAAATACCAGGACGGACTGCTCTGATTGAGCATGACATCATTACTGACCTGGGGGTAATTGTCAGGGAAAGACCCTATAGGCTCCCGGAGGCAAAGAAGGCAGAAGTAGAGTTGGAAGTGAATGCTGGAATTAGGGGTTATTGAAGAAAGTTATAGCCCCTGGTCTAGTCCAATTGTCTTGGTTCCTAAACCTGATGGGTCATGGAGGTTTTGTAATGACTTTCGAAGACTTAATCAGGTCTCTAAGTTTGACGCATACCCTATGCTGCAAGCGGACGATTTACTCAACCGGCTTGGGAGCGCACAATTCCTAACTACTCTTGACATGACCAAAGAGTATTGGCAAATTCCCTTAACGGCCTCCCCTAAAGAAAAAAACGCTTTTAGCACTCCCAGTGGACATTGGCAATACAAAGTTCTTCCATTTGGTTTGCACGGGGAGCCAGAAACCTTCCAACGTCTGGTCGATACACTGCTACGGCCCCACAGTTCATATAGTGCCGCCTACCTGGATGACGTTGTCATTTATTCTGGCACATGAAAAGAACATGTAATGCAAGTTACAGCACTGCTGTCCACACTGGCATTATCAGGTCTTCATATTAATCCAAAAAAATGCATTTTTGGATTGAGTGAAGCCAAATATTTAGGCTACCTGGTGGGTGGGGGTATTGTTAAACCACAGTCTTCTAAAATTGATGCCAACATAAATTGGTCCTGTCCGATGACTAAGATGCAAGTCCAAGCATTTCTGGGTTTGGCGGGTTACTACGTTTTGTACCGCATTTCTCCGAAATCGCTGCACCCTTATCTGACTTAACAAAGAAAAGAGCACCTTTAAAAGTGGTATGGGATGAAATGGCTGATAAGGCATTCGGTGACTTGAAATTGGCCCTTACGCCAGCACTTGTTTTAAAATCACCTGATTTTTCTTTCCCTTTTATTCTGCAGACCGACGCATCGGACACTGGATTAGGTGCCATGTTGAGCCAGTGTCGATGGTGCTGAAAAACCCATTATGTACATCAGCCAGAAACTGCTGGACAGGGAGACCAGGTATGCCGCGGTGGAGCGAGAGGCCTTGGCAAATAAATGGGCTATCACGCAGTTAAGGTACTACTTATTGGGTCAGGAATTTACTCTGGTGACGGATTATGCCGCTTTGCAGAGGATGTCCCTTCGCCGTGAGTCTAATCCCCGTGTCACTAGGTGGTTTTTGGACCTTCAACCTTATCGTTTTAGTGTTATTTATAGTAAAGGTTCCTTGCAGGCCAATGCGGATGCTCTCTCCTGTGCCCACGACCTCTCGGTGCAGGTCGCTCGACCTGATGGGTCTGGGCTTAGAGGGGGGTCATGTCACACACGTGCGATTAGGAGGCAGTCAAAAAGCCTGGAGGTGAGTGAAATATCATGAGATGAAGGGTTGTCACGTGGCACTTACCAGAATCTCTTCTCTCCACAGAAAAACCGAGGAAAAATAATTAACTCCACTTCCAGGTTTCAAAATGGCCACCATGACGTCACTTCCGGCAACATGAGATGACGTCACTTCCAGCCCTCTCAAATGATTTCTTTTCTGGTTTCATCTAAATGACGTTGTTTCCGTCTCCTGCTTCCAGCATCACCTCCTGCCAGCCATTTCCTGTTCCCATAATACCCTTCTGTATATAAACAACATTTTGTTCTATAAACTTTGTCAAATGTTACCTATCTGGACTTTTGATCATTTATTTTGCTACTTTGTCCGCAGGACAATATACAGTGGAACCTCGGTTCACGACCATAATTCGTTCCAAAACTCTGGTCGTAACCCAGTTTGGTCGTGAACCGAAGCAATTTCCCCCATAGGACTGTATGTAAATACAATTAATCGGTTCCAGACCGTACAAACTGTATATAAATATATATTTTTTTAAGTTTTTAAGCACAAATATAGTTAATTACACCATAGAATGCACAGCGTAATAGTAAACTAAATGTAAAAACATTGAATAACACTGAGAAAACCTTGAACAACAGAGAAAATTAACATTGCAAGAGTTCACGCTATAGCGCTACGAACCGCTCGCTAAAAACACTTTTTTAATGAGTTTTAAGCACAGGGAAAAAAATGAAAATTTGAAAAATCCGTAATTTAATAAACCACCAAGAAAAGTAACATTGCAACAATGCACGCTACAAACCGATCGCTGTAAACAGAAGTGAAAACAAAAACAAGCCTGGTGCCTTCTTTAACTGCCTTCTCTGCCTTAGGCGTCCAGCCCCCTCTCTCTCGCTCACTCGGTCGCTCTCTCTCTCTCTCTCTCTCTCGCTCGCTGCACAGGGAATGCACAGGGAGAGACTGAACACGTGCGCAAATCATCGGCGCGCACAAACCAAAAGGGAAACTGGCTTGTTTGTATACCGAGTGTGTGGTCGTGAACAGATGCAAAAGTTTGGCAAACTTTTTGATCGTAAACGGATTTGTACGTGTTCAGAGACGTTCGTGAACCAAGGTTCCACTGTACGGGGACGAACCCCAACACTTTATTTTATGGAGTTTCTTCTTTTTTGACATAATATCCACTATATATATATATATATATATATGTAAACTGCAACTGGTGGTATCTTTATAGTGATTCTCTGCCATAAAATGATACCACAGTAGGACAAAATAGAGCATTCACTGAAAAAAACATGCAAGACAGGGTTTAAAAATGAAGAGCACAAAGTTAATGTCAAAAGAAGAATATTTGCTGCCTCTTTCTGCCTTCCCCCACCAGTCTTGAGTTCCAGGCTGTTGAGAAGGCTTGCCCACCAGCACAACGACTGCTTACTGTTATGTTTCAGCCTGAGTCTGTTCAGAGCCATAGGGGACCCATGTTAAGCTATGTATGTTGTGACTTGCTGAGTTGTTGTGTAGGTAGGGGCCCCAGAGCACTGCTTTGCCCAGGGGCCTAGAATGTTGTTAAGATGGCCCTGGGTCTGTTCCCTTATTTAAGTATACTTTCCTTTTTTGTGATTTGTTGAAATATTGTTTACCATTTATATGTTGTGTATATGTGTTTTAAGGTTATATTCAGTGTGCTTTATGAGTGGAACTCCAAGAAAGGGACCACAGTCAGCTTTTATATTCAGGCTGAGCAGGTAGGCAGTCATTGTATGGAATCATCATCTTCTTAGAAAGCACTGTTCATATTTTCTTGTTTTTTAGATTTTTTTATTTTGTCTTTGTGGTTACCAATTTCTGGAACAGCTTGCACTGGGTTGCATTTTAGGTAAATCCTATGCCTTATTTTTGCCTTTTTTTCTTGCCATGCCATTTTCTGTGCTTCTTTAATTATTTAAAAAATTCTTTAATACTTAAGGAACACTACTTTGTTTTGTTCTTTAAGCCAGGAGGTTTACAGTCATCCTGTCCGTGGAAGGTAATTTTTGAGTATTTTAAACTTTTTAAAGTCTGAGCATCTTGAAGCCTGCTTTTTGAGTTTGGGAGCAGGCTACCTGGGGTGAGGCCTGTCCCTAGAGCAGGCTTAATGAAGTCTTGGTCTGGCTTCTGTGTTATTGAGGCCTTTTTTGTGCAATTTTGTATTATGGAATCACAACAATTATCACCCACTGTCACTGCCCTTTACATACTTTTCTCCCCACCTATCTCTCTCTCTCTCTCTCTCTGTCTTTCTCTGTCATGATCTGAATTTTATTTTTACATTTTTTAGGCTTTTCATGGCCTCTAAAATAACGTATACAGTAATCCCTCCTCCATCGCGGGGGTTGCGTTCCAGAGCCACCCGCGAAATAAGAAAATCCGCGAAGTAGAAACCATATGTTTGTATGGTTATTTTTATATTGTCATGCTTGGGTCACAGATTTGCGCAGAAACACAGGAGGTTGTAGAGAGACAGGAACGTTATTCAAACACTGCAAACAAACATTTGTCTCTTTTTCAAAAGTTTAAACTGTGCTCCATGACAAGACAGAGATGACAGTTCTGTCTCACAATTAAAAGAATGCAAACATATCTTCCTCTTCAAAGGAGTCCGCGTCAGGAGCACTGAATGTCAGAAAGTGAGAGAAAACCAAACAAATCAATAGGGCTGTTTGGCTTTTAAGTATGCGAAGCACCGCCGGTACAAAGCTGTTGAAGGCGGCAGCTCACACCCCCTCCGTCAGGAGCAGGGAGAGAGAGAGAGAGAGACAGAGGAAAACAAACAGTTAAAAATCAATACGTGCCCTATGAGCTTTTAAGTATGCGAAGCACCGTGCAGCATGTCGTTTCAGGAAGCAGCTGCACAAAAGATAGCAACGTGAAGATAATCTTTCAGCATTTTTAGACGAGCGTCCGTATCGTCTAGGTGTGCGAACAGCCCCCCTGCTCACACCCCCTACATCAGGATCAGAGAAAGTCAGCGCAAGAGAGAGAGAGAGAGAGAGAGAGAAACAAAAGTAAGTTGGGTAGCTTCTCAGCCATCTGCCAATAGCGTCCCTTGTATGAAATCAGCTGGGCAAACCAACTGAGGAAGCATGTACCAGAAATTAAAAGACCCATTGTCCTCAGAAATCCGCGAACCAGCAAAAAATCCGCGATATATATTTAAATATGCTTACATATAAAGTCCGCGATAGAGTGAAGCCGCAAAAGGCGAAGCGCGATATAGCGAGGGATCACTGTATACCATTTTAGAGGTTTCTGATGACACAGAATTTAATGGTCAGGTAGATTTTCTGATTCAAAACTTTTTGAAGATGTTGTTTTGTGAAATATATCTTGCTGTAACACCATTTTGTTTTTATTATGGGTTCTGTCCTTGTTTTCTGTTTTTTCGGGTTGCCAGACTGTTTCTAGGCAGAAAGACAGGGAATGTGCATTGGTTGACATCATTACTGAGATCATATAATGATCAGAATCATACACTTCCTGACTGTCCAAGTTTGTTGATAAATCAAAACTAAATAAAATCATTGCACTGTTATTATTTGAAGCTCCCCCGGTTACAAATTCATTTCAGTTCTTCAAGTTTTAGCATTGTCTGCATGAAATATTCTGGTTATTGACTCTTTAATTGCATTTCTCAATTTTTTGTCACATGTTTTGGCTTTTGTTTATTTAATTCCTGCACTCCTGGTTACAACCTTGGCTAGTTATTACATATACAATTCATCATCTGGTTCCACCTTACTTTAAAGTACTGCTGCTTTGTGTAGTCAGTACACTACTTGTGTTTCATGATTCTGGCCTCTTTTCCTATGGCTAATGATCCTGCTTTTGTTATGAAGTCACAGTTTATTTCTTTCTGAGCTTAAGTATTTTTTTCCTGGGCTTTAGAACTTTTGTAAAGGTTTTGAAATATGAAGAGTTCTGTTTTATTGTTTATTCACTCTTATAATTTTTTTACAACAATTTATTTAATCAATTTTTTGAAAATTTCTGCAGGAAGTCACCATATACACACTGGTTACTATGATGAAATTCCATGTTTCTAAAAGTATCATTTATGACCGTTACTTGCAGCGCAAAATGTTAATGCATGATTTACAATTATATATTGTAATTCATTACAGAGGAAGAAGTGTTGCTTTGATTAAATAAATTGAACTCAACAAATCATCAAGACAAGGTAACATCTTTCCTGGAGTACTTAAATAAGCTAGTGACAGCATACATAAAATAGTCACTGCACACTGGTGAAATTTCTAGGAACTGGAAAACAGCCATTATTATCCTGTTATATATCTTGGATCAGATAAATTCAATTAACTATAGGCAAGAAACTTAATGTAAATCATGGGTAATTTATTTGGAAGGAATTATTAATGAAAAATATGAGCATAACATGGCAAGAGCAAAAATGTTGGTGAACAGTCAACATGGGTTTAGACAGGAGAGATTGTGTTTTATTAATATGTTGGAATTTTTTGAAGAAGCAAAAAATGGGTATTTTGATAAAATTCCACATGTCAGGTTGGGCATCAAATTAAAAGAAGTGGGATTTTAGGGTGTAGTGTGTAACATTAACTTAAATACTTAAAGTAAAAGGTTATGGTGCAAGGAGCCTTATCAGAAATAAGTATTATTAAAAGAAGTATCCCTCAGTGACTATTGCTAAGGCTGCTGCTATTTTTAATATATGTTAATGGTCTGTTAGAAATACATATGAATAAAAAGCTGGTTAAGTTTGCAGATGATATGAAGCAAGGTAGAATAGCAGATAATCTAGAATCGGTCGAATTATTACAGAGAGATTTGGACAGAATGCAGGATTAGCAAAGTATTACATGTACAAAGTAGAAGTGTCAGATGTGAATTCACAATGGGAGGTCTGAAACTTGAAAGTATCCTTATGAAAATTACCTACAGTGTATTGGACTCAACACTATCAACATCCAGATATTGTTCAGAAACCATTAAGAAAGCAATCAGGATGTTAGATTATATAGCACGATCTGTAGAGTACATGTCAAAGGAGGAAATCTTTGTTTTATAACACGCTGGTTAGACATCATTTGAGTACTGCATGCAGTTATGTTCTCCAGGCTAAAAAGAGACATAGCAGCACTAGAAAAAGCTCATTGAACAATGACTAGGCCAAATCCATGGCTACATTGTATGAAGAAAGATTTAAGGAGTTGAACCTTTTCAGCTTAAGCAAACAGAAAAGATTTTTAAATTACAAAAGGTGTTAGTACAGTGGATCCGGACTGTTTCTTTAAAACTAGACATGTACATGTAATAGATTAAGTTTAGAAATATTTCCTATCTCTTGCCATATTTGTACCTTAGCACATTTTCTCTGTATCCTTGTGTGTGTGAACCTCTCTTGACTGGTGCTCCTTCTCTCGAGCGCATTCACGTGACGCCTGCTTCCTAGGCTCTGTCATTTTGAGGTACCTTGCTCACCCACTGGCAGCATTTATATTTCCCATATTTCTTTGAAGACGGCACTTTAGCTTGCCTCCTAAACCTTTACTCCTTGTTGTGTGTCTGACACTTGTACATCCTCTTTTGATTGCACCACCAAAGCCAAACTGACCAATCACACTGAACAATCAGATTCCTCAGAGGGACCGAACGTACACACAGATCTCAGCCTATTAGCGTGCCTCCTAAACCTTTACTCAGCCTATTATTATATAGTAGATGAGTTCAGCCAGAACATGGGGACACAGTTGGAAGCATGCTAAGGGTAAATTTTGCACAAACATTGGGAAGTTTATCCTTCATGCAAAAAAACATAGACACATGGAATAAATGATCAAGTAGTGATTTGATGTTATGTTGAAGAAAGTAGGTAGGTAGGATTGACAAGATTTGTTCAGCTGAATGGCCAGTTCTTGTTTCTGATATTGTAATGTTCTACTGTTCTGATGTTATATTGTATTTCTAATCTACATAATCTAGTTCTTAATAGTAGGCTTCTGGAGGTTATCCAGACAACCCTGGATATAAGTCTACTGCAAGGTAAATGTTCACCCATGTCCACACACACTCATTTGGGTAGAAATGAACTTAGGCATGACCTAAACATGTTACAGCTTAGTGCCACAAAGTTTTTTCATTTGTTATAGTTTTATTATAATTTCATATTTGAAAGGCTCCATAAATTAGGCCTTCCTGTATGGCATGAGACTTGTTTCTGCATGAATTCACACCTTATGTTCAAAGAGTATAACACAACCCACATGTTTACATAACATGATTTTTCATTTAAAAGAGTAAGGAAGAAAGAACATGTTCAAAACTATCTGATTTCTTATGCTTTATCAGTATTAATGATGTTACAGTTTGCAAATTACATTACATTTTCTGGCAATTACAAGTTTACAACAATATCTTCCTTCTAGAAATTAAATACTCAGTCACTGGCAACAAATTGTTTTCCTATTAATAAAATGTCTTGAAACTGAGTAATTAAAGGCATATTTTTAAAGTTGTAATGGAACCATCCTTCCCCCACTCCTCTTGAGTTTATAATGCATCTTGTCGAGATTCTTGGCAAAGTTCAGTTGCTACATGGCCTTATTCTCTGTTAACACTTGCCAAATAGAGCCACTAAAGCTTCCCACAGCTTACAGCCTCACCATGTCTAAATTAAATTCTGCCTATGGGGTCAATGTAGAGTCAGTCACCAGTTAATGTAAACTCTATATCTTACGGATGTGTGCAGACAACACAAACATTTTATTTTAGGTAAAAATCCATGAGTGCATTTATTCATTTGCATCATGGACTGGTGTTTGATTATTTTACTGGCAATCCAGAACAGTGTGTATGTGTGTGTTTACAAATTTAAAAGAAAAAAAAATCCCTGCAATATAACACAGATACATTATTGGATAGTATCACTCCAAATTCATTACAGTGAAATGCACCATATGTAAAATCTATAAAAGCCAATTGCACCATTGTTCCTGCAGTTACTTCACTAACTAAAAAAGGAAAAACAACACATGCACAGACATACAAAGTCAAATGGACTATTAACATTCTTAATAATGAACTTCCCTTTGTTCATTTACGGCAGTAAATACTTGAAGGGAAAAGTCCATACAATGTCGTTATTGAATTCTCGTTCATCGCACAGGATTGATCCACTTCAATCTTACAGCAGGGAGTAGTTTTCCTGTGTGGCACAGCAGGGCTCCAAATCAATAAGGTTAATAGATGTGGGGGCCACACAGTCAGAGGTGATGTGGCTGGCATTTTCGGTGCCAATGAAGAAAATTTCTGATGACGAGATGTCACTTTTGTGCCTGCAATAATGTCAGCCTGATTACCTAGAGCATAATGTCAGCTAGTATCTTAGCAGGCTGTACATGGCCCATTAATCTGAATTATCTTTACAAGAACTGGTTTCAGATTGGCTTATTTTTCCTTCTTCTACAAATTACTGGCCTTTTTGCTTGATTTCTGTAATACCAACAGTTTCTTGGGTGCATAATCACTTAACGTGTAATTTAGTCCAATTCCCAATGTGTACTTGCTAAAATAGTTATATAATTTTTCCCTATCCTCCAGGTTCTGTAGCACTGCTTGGGAATCGCTTGGGTATATTTATCTTCAGACAGTGGCAGTTTTTAGGTTAAAAAATAAAAATTTAATTAAACACACAAAAATGAAAAATGTGCTTTTCTTGGCATGGGTGAAGGCCCAGGCACTTACTCGATTGATTAATAAAAAATTAAGCACTGATATAATTTTACCATGTCTATTTTTTTCCTTTTAAAGACAGGAAAATTTGTTATTTAATTTTTGTCATGTTATTTACATTACTTTAAAAGCCCTCCAGAATAATTGTGGCTATCTGTATCATAATTGCAATTATCAATAATATTTTTGCTCTCTTTTACAGCCAAGAACACGTTTGTTTTTATTTCCACAAGGAGATAATACTAACAGCAAAGCAATAAAAAAGAGTCAAAGCGGCTTCTATGGCACAGGAAGTTCACAGCCAGAGACTTAATTTCTCACACAATGTGATGTGCAATGGGCCCATTAACGTAGATGAATAGGCTTTTTAAATGTTTTTCAGATATACAGCTGCTTCTGAATGGTAATATGTTAATAAGGTAATTGTTGTTCTGTTCTTCAGGTACGCTGTCATTCTGCATCAGAGTAATCTCTGTATAGAGTCTCTGAGAAGAGATCTGCAGCAGCTACCACACCTTCAATTATATAAGCACCTGCAATGTTAATCTGCACAAGGTAACTAGAAAAGAAAACAGCAGGCGACACGAGGTTTCATCTTCTGCTTTCCTCAGCACTTACTGCTAACTGTTAAGCCAGTTTTATAATGACATCCGTGGGTGCATTACTTAAAGAGCCTTTGGCATAGGAAATTGTTATTTCTTCAATCACTGACACCATGCAGAGGAAACTCAAATGGAAATGAGAGCACATTGTTATGCATGGCCCTCCCTGTAATAAATTGAGATGGATTAAGTTAGTATCAAATAAAAGCTATTCTTCTTTGCACAGATTTTGGAAGGTTTCTGGTAGTAGGCTTTAACAGATAATTGCCTTTTGGTTTTTCTAAATAAGGTCTACTACATCTTTTTATTTTAGCCTTGTCACCTCTTACCCAATTTCAAAAGCCAAAATAACAATAATAATACGTAAACATTCTAATATGTGGTCAATGTGATGGGAAAGATGAAGTCAGGCTTAGGAATTAGTCAGCAATGTTTATTATTTCTCATCACACCTCAGTACTACTGGGGGAGTGGCCTGCAAGAAAAAGTCTTGCATACAAATGAGAAGACATTTTCAAATTAAGAATATAATATAATCTTATGCCTTGAAAAAAAACTATTCTGCTCATGTTGACTCATGACATTGAATTTAAAGTACAGTACAGTGATGAATAATAAACATTGCTTCGCTAATGAATAAAGAACAAGACCTCCTTTTATTCTTGGAAGGCAAGAAAAAATAAGAACATTTGTCCGTCAGCATATGCGTGTGTTCAGAAATAGTAACTCACAATCTAACCACACAGTGACAGAAAGTTACAATTAAATTTAGAGACTGTAGTATGTACAGTTTATCCGCATATTCCTATATATGTACTAGTATCAATGTGATATATTAATTACTAGATGTGTTACATGGCTTCACCGGAGAAATTTCTGAGCCTCAGTTATAGTCTTCTTCATCTTCCTCTTTATCTTTTCTCACTTTTATGTGAGGTCCGTGTATACAATGTGTACAATAGTTGTGTATTGAAATCAGTTATCTGTAGTAATAATGGGAATTGTGTGCATTAATATGCACCTGCCTTGTGCCCTATGCTTGCTAGGATTGGTTCCTGCTTCCCCATAACCCTGCTCAGAGTAAAGCGGTTTTACAAAATGGATGATGGATGGATTATTTTTATTATTATTACAATGTGATAATGATTTTCATTTGTTGACATTGCTCACTCAAGCATACTGTTCATGTTTTTTGTTAGTTGTATGTTCACGCTTTACTTTTATTTTTTCCATAGCCAGACAATAAAGTTGTAACACTGAATTGAGTTTTACTTTAACTTATTACAAAAAGCAATGATGTTTACAGGCTGCACATTTAGGTTCATCATTCACTTAATTAAATGTTTGAAATGTTTATATTATATTACTAAACCACATGCACAACATACTGAAATGCACCCCCATACGCCTCTTTGAGTCAGGAGGCCAGATTTGGATTAAACAATTTTGAGAATTGAATTACATGTAAAAAAAAGCAATAGAATATAAAGTTATGTTTTGTGGAATCTATTTTTAAAATACCAATGAACAGATATTTATGTGTTATGAGGAGAGTAATATATTTCGCAAGATTTTCAGTAAAACATCACATCACAGCGTGAGCCGGAGTAATCCTCATGCCTAGATGCTGCTTGGCAGGAAGTTTACAACTCAAAACACACAGATTCACAGCCTTCTTGATTTTTTTAGCGGTTACCTGTCTGTTACAGTCAAGTCAGTAATTGTTTGTATATAGTGTATAAGACAAAATATCCACATTTTTTGTAGGTATTGTTGCATTCAGAAGAAAACACTGGCAAAGTCAATAAAGTTCACTATTTATTAATACAGTAGATACTGTATACGCAGTGTATGCATTTCAGTAGTGTAAGCATTTCAGTATATTGTGTATGAGACAAAATCTCACTATATAATATATGTGTTTCAGCATACAGTGCATGTTTTTTAATATATATATATATATATATATATATATATATATATTTATTTTTAGTACACAGTGTAGACATATCAGGATTTGGTGTAAATACAGTGAAGAATAAATTATCACAGATGGCACCTTATAGAAAAGCAGTAATATTGTCTACTACAATATACACAGTTAGTGTAGTATCATTTTAGTACCCAAGGCAATGGTGTAAATATATTGCATCCTTACATGGGAGTTTTGATGGAGACGTTTCGCATTTGCAAGACTTGATGTGTGCTGTACGTGTGTGTGGTTTTGGGTATAATAAATAAAAGAGGGGGGCTGGGTCTCCCTTGGTGTTACACGCATGCAAAAAAATAGCCTACATCACTTAAAAAGTTGAATGGTGCTGTGTATAATGTCCATCCCCTGTTTCTTCTTCACTGCAGTAGCACTATTGGTCACAGCTTATTGTCTTGGGTGCAAGGAATCTTGTATTCCTGTCTCCCTAACTGGCCACTAGACTTGAGGTGTATAGTGCACCTGGAGTGTGCAAGCAAGTCTTACATTAGCTTCGGTGAACCTTCCTTCTTCCACTTCAAAGGTCACATCACACATCACCCTGTCTCTTTTCCCTTGTCACAACATCTCCGCTTATTCACTCATCTATCCACGCTATTGGCAAATGGCACTGTTTTGCAGATAGCATTCAGCTGGCAACCTATCTACGCTGAATGGAAAAAAGACAGGGTGCCTTAAAATAGCCCACTTGCTTAGATGGGGGATAATTGCAGATACTAACAAATATCTATAAAATAACAAAACGTGTTGGCTAATTTTCTTTTTTCTATACCATCACCACATTTCAATCAAGTCAGTCAAACCATTTTTGAGATTCTCGGGTATTTAGTTTTTCTATTAAAATTTTTTTTTTTTTTTTTGCCCCTAAATATTGATACATTATCGAATAGAGGTACCATTCTGTCAAATTTCCGCTTTTGAACTAAATGTGAAATACTGTTTTTGTTAATAAGAGAATGAGTGAGTGAATGAGCCAATCAACTTTGAATTGTATATACATAAAGAGAGAGAGAGTTAATATCAACATTACTTTAAAATTCACTGGTAGTTTTGTTCTTCTGTGTCCTATAATGAGCTGGGACTTTTCCTGCACCAGTTATTGCCATTATAAATTCCATCATCCAGACAAATGTATGTAATTTGTAAAAGGCAGCCTGTCCAGGGTTGTTTACAAAATTGTTCCCAACCTAGATAGACAGTCTTTCCTGCCACTGTGACATGGATGAGTGGGTTAAAAATGAATGAATGGAAATTGTTCTACAGAGCATTGTGGCTTTGTCTCATGGATTATGTTGAGATTACAAGGGTATTTGACTTATTAAACATTCTTTACTTCCATTACTCTCAGGACATCCCTTTCCTAGCATTCCTCTACATCTTAACATCATCGTTGTAGTTTTCTAGTTATAAGCTATGTGGATGGTTTCACATGGCCAACTGACAGTAAGCAAGACCACTTATCACTGTAGAGCTAATTCCATCTAACGACACTAATAATGCAGTACAATTTCTTGATTTACTCCCTTATTATATTGACGTTGCATTTTACTTAAAATTTATTTCAATTATTAGATCAAGTAGAATGACTGCAAATGCCTGTGTGTGGAAAACTTTTCGATAAAAGTTTTATCAGCAGATGACATATATTACATCTATTCATCCATTACTTATGTACTTAGATTAGCCTAGTTCAGGGTCATGATGATCCAGATCCAGTAGCGTTAGGAGGTTGTGGGGTTTACCTTTGCCTTTTTTATTTATTTCTTAGATATTCTATTCATATTTCAACATGCTTGAAACCCAAATATAAGTGTCTTGTACCAAGGGGGACAACCACTCTTTGTTTATACCTTGACATTCATAAAGGGGGCTAAAAACCCTGATATAATCAAAACATGGAAATGCCCCTGGCCAAGTCTTTATTGCAATAATAGTTGTAACACACAAATCAGCCCTGGATGGAGCACAGGGTTATCATAGGGTACTGTCCTACACACACTTGGGTCAATTAGAATTTGCCAATAAGCATAACTACATGTTTTTGATGCAGAAAGAAAACTATAGCACCCTGAAAAGGCACCATGAAGACAAGTGGAGAATATGTAAAGTCTACTTAAACAGGACCTATGCCTAGATTCAAACCCAGAACCGGAGTTGAGATGCACTTAAACACTCTAGCACCATGTGGTGTGACATAGTGCACTGTATATTACAGGAAGTTGTAAAGCACAATATAATTTTGTAACTGAGTTCAGGAAGCCCTCATTATTGTTCATTGTAGCTAGTTGGCCACTTTGGATCACGTCTTCACATTCTCTGCCTCATCAAAGAACAAATGTCCAGTAAGTGACATACCAGGTCAAGTTAACTAAGAATGTCTGGTGCCCTAATAGCTTGTGTTGCTGTTATCAAACTCACACATTAAAATCTTTCATTTTACCACTCATTAACCACTGTGAATTAAATCCTCCTAATACAATTGGAGCCAAGCTTTATTTGCTCTGCAGACAAAACCTAAACCTCCCAACTTAAGCAATGAACTTTAGAAGATCTTTAGTAACCGGGACAGTTGGAATGTAAAAGGCTTAAGCACAGTTACAATATATTCAAATATATGGGCTTCCACCGGGAGGTAAAGAGGAAGGTAATCTCTCAAAAGTATTAACTTTCATGTTTTTAACATCATTTAGTATTACGCTTGTGTCTTAAGGTTTGATGAAATGTGTATTCTTATCAGAAACTTCAGCAGTTTAAGTCATAACTATTACAAGATGTTTAAAAGAGCATCTCCTATACAGGACATGATGCTTGCAAAAAAATCATATGTCATATTTTTATTAGCTAAATATAAATTGACAATAATTACAAGTGCAAAAAACGCAAATTTATAAAATAAACTACTTAGGTGTTTCCCCAGCTAACTTAAATATCACGTTAGCCTCTAAGAAACTGTGGAGGAGATTTGCAAAAAATGTTTAAAATATGTATCAAAAGCATTCCTGTATACTTCCCATTCACCTTCTCTTAAACTATGGTAACACAACTTCTTCCCCTCCTATTCTTAATGATTGCATACAAGAAGCACTCATTTATATCCCATTATGGTGGAGTGAACCTACAAAGTTGCTCTCTGGTATTACTGATGTGACTAGATGTTACTGCACCCTTCAGTGCAGTCTTGCATTTAAAAGACCATGTATACTTAACCAAGGTATGAGATATGGGAACCCTCTTAAAGGTGGGTGGAGTCCTGTGGGTCCAGTGAAAATACATTTTCTAAAGATGTTCTGGTGTTATATAAATCCCTCAGTGCCCATTACTGGATTTGCAAGAAGCCAGCAAATGGCTCATTACAGTTGGAAAGGCAGTTGTCAATAAGCTTGTTATAAGCAGGGTGATTCTAGATACTTAAGTACAAGCAGCCCAACTGGTGGTGAAGTGGGGACATCCTTTTATAGCAGTCAAGGAGGACTCAAGAAAGAGAATTCTAGAGAAAAAATATAAATAGGAGCCCAGGACAGCCATTAGTTTTTGCCTTGGACTAAGTGATGCTAAAGACTGTGGCAATGGAAATCAGAAAGTAATAGAAATTGCTGAACCCATGGTACTGACAGTGTTAAGTGTTACTCTTGTAATAGCATGCATTTTGCTTCTGTGTTCTTAGCTAACAAGAGCTGCAGCGCCTGTATGTGGCAGGGTGGTGCTGTAGCAAATGGATTCACAGAACACAATTTCCTTAATCCGCATGATGAAAGAGCCATTTTAGTGTTGCACACACAGATTCTAAGTGTCTATGTGCCACAAAGAGTTGCCATTTTACGCAATGCTGGTCAGAAGCCCAAGGTGGTGTGACTTTTGTTTACATATTGCCTACTCATGTATGATACAATTTGCCTGCTTAAGCCACATATCCTAACTGATAATATTCTCTCTATATAATTTATTGCATATTCCATGGTACCAGAGCAAGATTTCAGTGTTCAGCCAACACTAGGGCATGGGACCCTCTTAGTGCTCTGCAGGATATTTCACACGCTGCACTTAACAACTCCAGGGATGCCCAAACTCCACCATCACATGTATAATCCCCCACTGGGATTCTGTCTGAGACAGCGCTGATCCCTTACAGCATTTCCTTTCTTCTGGTGATACTATACAAGTCTTTTCCAGAACACAAGCTGTGTTTAAACTGTGGGGTTACTGCCCTCAAGAGGCATTTTTGGATGGGTCTGGCCCACAACAGTTCCAGCTCTTTATATATGGTAAAGTCTTATAAAAAGGGGGGTGTAGGTTCTGTCATGTTAAGCAAGCAGAAATTGAGGGATGACAGGATGGAACTGTTTAAAATTATGAAAGGGCACAGATGATAGCTGGTTAACAGTAAATGTTGTGCATATGGCACCAGGCATTTATTCACACAATGGACCATCAGAACATTCTACAAGTAATATAGCTGAAAGTAAAACTCAACAATATTTGACAAACAATATGTGGACAAATAACAATGAGCTATGATGGGCTGGCAAACATATAACTATTTGTATATTAATCTCATTCATCTTTAGCCTTTCACCTGTTTCATGCAATATTTGCAAAACCAGGTAGATAGATAGTATTGAGCTAGTGCTAGATAGATAGATAGATAGATAGATAGATAGATAGATAGATAGATAGATAGATAGATAGATAGATAGATAGATAGATAGATAGATAGATAGATAGATAGATAGATAGATAGATGTTGCCATGCACTTTGCTACAGTGCCATAATTGTTTACATCCAAAATTAATGTTTTGATTGTATATAAAAAACACTCTGTTTACACACTGACATGATAAACTCTTTAATGATGCTTCTAAATAAAAGTGGCTTTTAGAGGCGGCTAAACAAACATTGTCAATCCAGAACTGCAGTTGCAGTCAATTGGTGTCTTTTCTGAGAAACAGCAAACAGCAGGTGATTTGAGATTTAAACAAGGAAGGGAATGCTTTGAAGTCATGGCATCTTATTGATCCTCTGCATATGCTAAATTCAAAGAGCGGTTCAAAAGCAAAGTTAAACTCGTAATTTGCACTGAAACTAACTGACCAGTTGTTCCTGTGTCATTTAGAGTGATGAAGAGTCAACAGTTTTCAGTTTGAGTATGTGAGATATTTTTTAATAGAAACTTTGAGATCAGGGCGATGCTTTTGGTTAAAAGAGTATTCCTGTAGATATAAAAGTTCATTAAGCCTTTATTAATGATAATTGAAATAAAAGACAAAAAACAAACAGTGAAATGGAAAAAATCTTCAAGTACAGATGATCAACACTAACAATTATTTTAATTTATATATGACCCTTCTCGTTATTACATGGCAAGACCAGTAAATGCCCAACCAATTAATGCATAATGATAAACTACAGTAAATATAAAAATGTAACAAATGATATTGTAGCAACATTCATCTGTACTGTCAGAAATTGGCTTTGCTAACCTCATAGGTCTTTAGCCATGCTTAATTCTAACACTAATAAAACATTATAATATATGTTTATGAGTTTAGAACCTTTATATGTATTATACAATATATTTTTCCTCCTCCACCTATAGTACTTTTGTTCTTTTCAGGAATTAAAGATGTTTGTGATTGTAAACTGTGATCAACTGCATAGTATCAACATTAAAAGTCCAGTAAAACCTAAATAAAAATTTTATACATATTATGTGGCCATTTATCTCTGCTGTAGGATTACCTTAAAATGTTGCATATTCATGGTTTCTTTCAAATTGTAAAGTCTTATAACTTTGCCTCAAGTCTTGCTAATTTTGTAGGTGAGTTTGAACAGAACCAACTTATTCAGACATGCTGTACGTACATTGTGAAACTTGCCTAATGAGGGTCAGGGTCACTGTGGTCCTGGTTGATCCTGTTGTAGGAGCACTGGGCAGAAAGCAATCTAAAATGGAACATCAGTCAACAGCAATAATGAGAACATTCAGGTTAAAAATCAAACTGTATGTAATTATTGTAACTTACACAAATACGTAACTACAAGTGGATTATAAGGATTTGAATGTGTTGGAATCAGGGAATGAGAATTTTTTTGCTCCTATCCTCTGGAACTCTCATCCCAGGTTTGTCCTTGAGATCCAATAATGTTAATATTCACAGAAAAAAAACTGATTGATTTATTGATATTATTTCTTTAATATTTATAGATATTGTTCCTTTAAAGTTTACAAGCCTTTCTGTATAGCGGCAGAACCTCCAGTACCTAAAAGGCAACACAAAAAATAAGGCATGATTGCTGGATTGATTGATAGTATGTCCATCCATCCATTTTCCAATCCGCTGAATCCGAACACAGGGTCACAGGGGTCTGCTGGAGCCAATCCCAGCCAACACAGGGCATAAGGCAGGAACCAAACCCAGGAAGGGTGCCAACCCACCGCAGGACTGATAGTATGTCTTTAATCTTAATACCTCTATGCACATCAGTGTGCATCTCTACTACTAACTAGAAGGCAGTATATTAAATAGACTAGCCGTCCACTGCGGTGTCACCCATGTAGTAGTGAAACAGGACATTGAGGAGGGCCGTGCCCGGCTCTCCATTCCTGACATCTCGCTTCCCCCTCACCTTGGCCCGCAGCTTCTTTCTCAGATTAGCATGAATATATCGCTTCTGCAAGCAAACTATGATTATTAGCGCAATGAGGGAAGTCGCAAAATCAACCGGAATGTTCACGCAAATTCTAGAAAAAAAACAAAAATCTGTTAAGTAGTTCTCTCTTTTGCTAGCTAAGCGGATGTAAGATATGCCCCAAGGCTGGCGCATAAGTGAGGAGGGCCCCACCGCATCTCTTGGATTCGAGAAAATAAATCGGTACCACAAGCAAAGTATCATACTTAATATAATAAGAGAGGTCGCAAAATCAACCAGAATGTTCAAGCAAATTATATAAAAAAAATATTATATATTAAAAAAAAGTTCTCTTGTGAAAAGCCGACAGACATACTGATAGACGCTGGATTTTATATATATAGAGATTAATTTTATTGACAGTACATACAGTCTTCCTACGTACTACTATATGGTTTTCATGTGTCAGTTTTGTACAGTGATTTCAAAATGAGAGAAGACAGAGTAATTTTACGTGGGTGGTTTTGAATATTAGTATGGAGTCCACAAGTTTTCTGGCTGAAGAATACATCTGCAATATGAATTTTAGGGGCTACTTGCTTAAGTATGTGTTTATCAGGCTTTTGTGGGTGCTTCCTGCCATTTCTTTGATTTTGATCTTCATACTATCCGTGCAATGTAGTAAAGTCTTAAGACTGACTGGCCATTGAACTGTTATGTCAATAGACTGTGGGATTCCATGTTGGTTGATTCCTTGTTGTTTTTCCCTCCTTGGTTCTCAGAAAAAGCTCTGTTCTCCACCATTGTCTAATTATTTTAAACTTGTTAAATGTAAGTGATGAATAATTAAATTGTTTTGCATTTGACATCAATTAAAAATCCATAAAAGTCAGCATACTTTTAAACTGTAAAATATTGTAAAGAGTGTATGAGAAGAAAACTAGTTAAACCCCTAGCAAGTATAAAGCATGCTGATTCGAGAGTCATATATTTTAGAGCCATCAGCTAATTGCAAAGAATTACCCAGGGCAGGGTACGTGGACCCAAAGTGGTGGAAGTGTTATTTTGGAAAAACTATCACTTCTTCCAGAGTGTAATGTTGTGGTGTTATTACTACTGACTATTGACTGACTGTTGTGAGCTGTGCCAAGCTGATTTACAGCAAATGAATTTTTCTGCGTGGCCATTCACTTCAGTGCACATAATATATTCGCTTGTACAGAGCTCGGTATACCTGAATACATAAGTTAAAGCATGATGCAAAGTGCAATGTGAATAATGCAAACTGAGCAGTAGTAAGCTGGCATGTAGAACATATTATCACATGTGTGCACATGGCAGAGAAAGTTGAAGGGCTTTGGTGATGGTAATTCTCAGTGGAACCAGTGGTCGGTGCTGTGTGTCAATGACCTCTCTTTTTCTCATTCTGCACAAAGGAAGATTGACAGCTTTTCTCCTTTAACGGTAACTTCCGTGGTCTGCCCATCTGGATCCGCGTACTCCTACCAGCATACATCGTAACCGAAGGAGCCACCATTATTGTCCGTCACCTGAAAGGACTCTGGTCTGAGGACAATTCGTTGCGTTTAATGTGCATTTTTTAAAAATTATTACTTACTTTGACTTTGTTTTGTCTTGTTATTACAGTTTGAAGAATTTGACTGATGGGAGAGTACAGTACTTACTGTACAGGCTTACTGACCCAGTAAGACTCTACTGTAAAGGAATGGAAGATTTTCTTTTTACTTATTAGGAAGAGAAAACATTATTAACTGTAATGATTATAAGTATCCATCCATCCATCCATCCATTATCCAACCTGCTATATCCTAACTACAGAGTCACGGGGGTCTGCTGGAGCCAATCCCAGCCAACACAGGGTGCAAGGCAGGAAACAAACCCCGGGCAAAGCGCCAGCCCACCGCAGATGATTATAAGTATTTAACTCACAAATACCAATGACTGTATTTTGTATTAATCATGCTGCAGAGAGCTATATGGTTTTTTACTTCTATATGATTTGATCTTCATTTAGGTAGAAAAGGAATTAAGTTTATGCACAGAATATAAAACTGGCTTGCATTTTTTTATGAGAAAATGCTGACCTCTTGATACTAACAGAACACCCTGTAATATTATAAATCAATGTGATAGTTTCTGAATTCCTGCTTAAACTTATTTAAGCCTATTTCTTAAAACTGTGAGTGCTCTGATAACCTCTTTATCTGAAAGAAGCAATGTACACATTCCAATTCAGGGAGTAGTAAGCTATTATAATTTATGTATAACCTCAAAATGAACTGCCATGTATATTTTTTTTTGTTTAATACATGAAGAAGGTATATAGAGGGAGGCCCCACGTTAGGCTGCAGGCTACAGGCAGGCTGCTGGCAGGCTGACGGTCTGTAGCCTCCTCTCACCAAGAATAAAGAACTTGATTTTTATTTTATATTGGTGTCCGTTTCCCGTTGTTATCGACTTCAGTGTCCACACTTACTTTTGCCTCACAGACAACATTTGAACTTGGATCAATAGTACTCTCTAGAGACAGCAACTGACATATGTGGTGCTGGACATACTTACCTGCTTACTCTATAAAACTGCTGCACAATATAAAGTAGGAAATGTTAGTTATTGCATACTATAAAAGTTATTTCATTGTTATTTGCAAACAAAATCATCATTCTACACTTTTCTATACTTAATTTTTAGTCAAACACAGTCTCATGCAGGTTCCGGGCTTAAACTAATAGCCAAGAACAATATAACCCACTGTCTAATTAATACATTACACACAGGCAAAGTCCAGTTATTTCACTTTCTAAAAAGGAGACAACAGTAAGATTTGCCCTGGGGGTTCAAGTGTATCTGCCTTACCTAGGATGAATGGTGGAGACAATTCCTTAAAAACAAACTCTTACATTCAGATTACACTGGGTGTACAGTATAACATAGTGTATGAGATGAGAGTATCATGTGGATTAAAAAAAGGCTCAGAACTTCAATTGAGACTGCATTTGTTTAGATTCATGTCACTACTTTACCTGACTGCGTCCCAACTGTTTATTATCTTCCTTGAATATATAATTAAAAAAATACTGCTATTGTCACTGAACATTTTTTATCACTTCTTTAAAAATCATGCAAGGTTGTTTACAGTCATAAAATGTATTACCTCTTTTTATCTTTATTATGTGTTATACTATGTTCATTGTGTTCAAGATTGGTTTATGTTTACCTATTATAGCCACCAGCAGAGACTCTCTGTACACAAGATAATAAAGATGTTTTAAATCCTACTGTGTTTCAGTCTAGATCACAGTTGAAACATCACTGGTATCAATCAAGACTAAATATGGGAAAGTATTGATTTAAAACAGACTGTCACTGAGTTTGCCTTTTTTAATATAAAGGAAGTTAATTGCCCATAATGTTGAATGTTTGAGATGCTTAGTGGTTGGGGAAATTAACTTATTAAGATTACACTGGGAGTTTTTGCTTAATATGGAAATTTTGGAATTGTGGTGAACACAATACCTGAATCTGTGATGGAGAGGAATTCCCTCCAGGGCCAGTTCCTATGCACTGTAGCAATATACCCTGATGTTCCATGTTCATGTTTTGAAAAGTAGCAGGTTTAGAAAGCAATGAGATGGACAGACAGAACGGCAGACAATGACATACTGTAACACACATTTTTGATTGGAAAAACGGGTTTGCTCAGGATTACATAGTTATTCTTTAGTGAAAGGTATATCTAAAACCTTGTGTAAATTAACCACTAAGCCACTGTAGATGCCATATGGGCTGGATGGACATCCCGGCCAGGAAAGGAAGCAGACCCAGAAGGAAGAGATGGATGGAGAGCCCCTATAAAAGTAGAGAGATCACTAGGGAACTGTTATTCCCCCAGCACGCTAGACGGCAGCAGTCCTGGATATCCACACCCAGTGGGAAGCCAGCAGGGCATGCCGAGAAATGTAGTCTGGCAGGGCAGCCCTGCTGGGGTCACAGGGTGCCACAAGAGGGTGTTCCAGGGAAACAAGCTCCCTATTCTAATAATGGACTTTTGTTCGGGAAATCGCCCTGGCACCGGAAGTACTCCTGGGTCTGTAATAAAAGGGACTGCACTCCCTTATTCAGGTGAGTTGGAGCTGGGTGGTAGAGAGGCAACACTTGAGTGGAGGAGGGCAGTGCGGTGGTGAGAGAATTATTGTAGAAAGGGAGAAACCAGAGTTTTGTGCTTATGTAACACTTTTCTGGAGGTATTTAAAATAAAACCTTTGTTTATTTTGATAAAGGACTGTGTCTTTGTGATTGTGATCGTGTCGGGGTTTGGGCAGGCTGATGCCCGGGTGTCCATCACACCATATACAATACAGGAGAAGCAGTCAGAAAGCAAAAATACTACTTTGCAATTAAAGAATGTTTTATTCCATCCACTTTGTTTCTGTTTTTTTCTGGTAAGCATTGCAGGGAGTTACAGCCCACACTGACTCAACAGGAACAAACCATGGACCTCACCCTGGATGAGATGCCAGTACACTGAGGGGGGGGGGATGAAAACACTGGGTTAATTAGGAGTTATCATTCAACCTTCTAGAATATATTTTGAGTGCGTAAGGAAACTGGAGGTCTAAAGCAAATATGGAGAGATTGTGCAAAGTCCATGCAAAGTGACTCCGGCCAAGAATCAAAGTAGCAAAGTTGTATACAAGTGCAACAACAATACAAACAGCTACATAAAAACCTCTAAATGCATTTTGAAAATACTAAGTTAATCATTGTATATACTGTAGTTGCAAATAACTACATATAGCAGTGCTATCTATAATATGGCTGACACCAGTGACTTTGTTATCTACCATACCATCAAGTAGTGATTAATCAATGGATTTTCTATCTTGGCTGTCAGTTTTATCATCCCAAAACAAATCAGATATGCTGCTTGTTCTGGCATAAAACCTTATAAGTGTAACTGAACCATCTAAAAAAAATTTTGATTTTACCATGTAAGGCGTGGTATAAAATATATTACTGCTTACTTTTAGTTAGGAAAGAAACCCTGTAGTGCTAGAAGACAATTTTGTAGGTGCCATTTGGTAGCAAATACATTTTTTCTCTTCTCTGGGAAACATTCCAAAGTCCTGTCCAATACAATATGATTATAGAGGTAAAACATCTGCTAAATCTAGTGCAAGGAATAAAATAAGCAGAAAGCGCGTTAGAATATTATAAAATATTATAGGCTACAATTTCAGCCAATGCAGCAAAATTAGTCAAAGCTTTTCGGATGACATACTGTATAACATATGGCCTTTTTTTTGCACTAAATTTTTATAACATATGCCCATCATATATTTCTAACTGTAAAACACACACACACACACACACACACACACAAAACAAAATGAAAAACCAACTGTCATTGCTGGAAATAACCGGAGAGTCATTCTGTCTTTGTGACTCTTTCCGCCAGATGATTAAGCAGTCCTAAACTGTAAGTCCATCTTTGACTGATAGAGCTTCTCATGCACTTTCCTCACTAAAACCCATCTGTTTAGAAACATTTGTATATTAGTCATATGGCTGTCTGCAGCAAGTAAAGCATTTCTCCGTATGTTATGCTGTAACAGCTTTCAAAATAAGTGACTGTTTTGAATGTATTGCTATTGTAATGTAGTTGCTTCATTACCACCGGCTGTTTCTGGGAGTTTAGATTGGTTTGTAGTATTAAGTAAAGCACATCATATGAAATTTATTTGATGAGAGCTTATCTATTGGGATATCTTTCCTATGTTGGCATTTGATTTAGTCAAGATTTACAAGGTACATATTGGATGACATTGTGGTACAATTGGAAGTGATGCCAAATGAAGTTTGCACACTCCCCACAAGTTCAAATTAGAACATAAGAAATACAATTGTATTCATAAGAGATCATTTAGTCCATCAAGCCTATTTGGTAAGCTAATAGCAAGGTGGTTACAGTACGTCATACAGACGTTTTTCTACAGAATTGACCTACCTGTGAAGTATTTATTGTTATGAGTGGCACAGTCTGTAGATTCATTACCTCAAAGACTGCAACTACACTTTGTTTTCATCTTGGATGTCAATGTATAGATAGAAACAAATAAGCGTACAAGTTGTTTATTCATTTTCTTTTGTGCGTATAGCCATAAATGGTATAAAACCATCCAAAACTACATCTTTGTTTCCACAGATGTCATGACATTCTGTTATAGCTAGTATGATTTATATAAAACTGTACATTTACATCAGCTGATGAAGTTCTTATTAATATAAAAATAAATTTATTTTCAGCACATTGCTCTTATGTTCTCAGTAATACAAAAATAAATATATTTCCAGCCCTTTGCTGTTATTCAGCTATGTCTAACTGTAGTCGAAAAGTTATTGCCAGGTCAATCCCAAGTCTGAACTAAACAGAACATACTTGTAAGATGAAATTAATATAATATAGTGAACACTTTAAAGATAATATGTTTCCTAAACATTTAGAATTTTTATTTTCATTGTTACTGTATAAAACTATTTTTTTTTGCTCATTTAAAGGATGTTTAGAATCCAATGAGAGGAGAAAATGACGGAAGAAAATGAAATCAGACATTGAAGAATAACAGGTTTCTATCAATAAAATAGTGAAAAGTCAAGCAAAATGACACCTTTTATTGGCTAACTAAAAAGATTACAATATACGTATTTGTCATTTTGCTTGACTTTTCACTACATTCATAATGGCTAACATGGTACAACACCCTAGTACTATCAATAAAATAGAATGTGGGCTGCATGGAGCACTCCAGCCACCTAAACCTGACACAACAGACTTCAGGCACAAGTTTGTCACACAGCACACATTTATTTATAAGGTGTATGCTTTCCAATTGTTCCCCTTAACAGTGCAGTACACAAGAACCAATAAATACAACACTTTCTTTTTCTTTTCTGTCATCTTCTTCCTTTCTCTTCTCTCTCTCTCTCGTGTCCTTCGCCTCCACTCCTCCTCTGGAGTAGCGGCAGCAGGCTCCTTTTAAGCCGCACCCTGGAACACTCCAGGTGGTCCATTAACTATGTTCCAGAAGTACTTCCAAGTGTGGCAAAAACCCAGTGTCATAGGGCTCTACAAATCTCCGCAGCTCCCCCTGGCGGCACCCACGGAACTCAACAGAGCTGCAGTGAACTCCAACTCCCAGCTTGCCCTGCACGAATCTGTGGTGTCACAGCAACCCAGGGGGCTGCCCTCTAGTTTCCCTAGGGAGATAATGTCCTGAGTCCGCTTTCTCCCCTGGTCCTTCCATCATATAGGCATCCCAGCTAGGCAAAGGCCCCTGCCGTCCACCACAAGAGGATTACAAGGTTGAGGAATAAAAATATTTTATATACAGCATATCCAAATGCATTTGCTTTGACTATAGCTTTCAACAATCAAGCTAAATAGCTAAATAATATAATTCTTAATATTTTAGCTTTTCTTGACTGTTATCATTCTTCATTAATCTTACATAATTTCTTTATGCTCAGTGTTTCTGGTGTAGGGGCATCCTTTTTAGCAGCTTTCTTTTATAGTAACTTTGTTAGAATCTTGAGTTACTGTAGACTTTTTTGAAAGGGGAAACTTGTGGCAGGGCTGTAAATATTCATGAATAAGCATGCAATCTGCAAAATGTAAACCTAGGAAATTTTGAAACAGAACTCTGTATGTGACCCATACTGAATAAACCAGATATAAAAAAATGAATGAATGATATTTGTATCTGCTTGAGTTAACATAATTCTAGACACTCTTTTTAAAATATACATACAGTATCTAACAAATACCTACTATAACATTCAGTGTTGATTTTGCCTGTTGTTAAGCATTCATCTATTTCACTCTCTCATCAGTGATAGCCTCAGTTCAATCTCTGACTACCATACTGTATTCCAGTGATCATCATTGCACCTTTTATAGACAATGTTCTTTGCAATCAATGTCCACAAACAACTGCCTTTAACTTCTTACTGGACATATTATGGGCTATATTACATCTTCCTCTTTTATGTATACTGTCTGTGCTTGATTGGGGGGAAAAAGGACATGCAATTTAAGAAGAGTGGGCATCACTTAGCTGGTTACAGCTGCAACACTTACGTTTTTTCCATGCCTGTTATATTAAATAGGTTAATGCTAGAGGTCATGGCATCAATCATAAGCAATCAGGATTTTTCAAGTGTCCATGAAGAACCTCTATTAATTTCCTACAATGCTTGCTTTAATGGACAGCATTACATCCTTTTTGCTGAATGTATGGGGAACAAAACCAGCAAATGAAGGTGTAGGAATGGGGTAAAGATACCCTATTCCCATCACAAAAGCTGTATTTTTAAAGCTCTCAGCTTTCTTTAAAAGTGTTCTAGTCCTCACTGTTACACTACTTTTATCAGTGCTATACCTAGATCTGTATTTCAAGAGTTAAAGGTGTACATGGTGCTCTGTCTACTGTGCTCCCAAATGAGTAAATAAAGTGTTGGTATGGAGGTGTGTACAAGCTTGTGTTGAGAAAATGGATGAGAATTAGAATGATTATAAATAAACAATGGATTTGTTGAATTGAACATTCAGCACTTTAAAGGAATGTAGGACAGATTATGCATAAGACTCATCTGTACAGAATATATAAAATGCTAATTGTTGTGCCTGTCTGCCACATGATTACTCACAGTCCACTGGGGCTAGAACCTTGATGTTAGTCTTAATCAAAGGCATATAATGTGATACACACTGGTGAGGCAAAAATATGTAGCTAGAGACCAGTTATTGGGGTTTGTGTTTTTCCTATAGCAAACTGGACAGGGAAACTGATAAAGAAGGTCACATGGTAGAAAGAAAACAAAGACCAACGACATCTGTTCAGCATGAAGCAAATTGCAGAAGCCAATTACATAATAGGAATAAGAAGAAAGACAAGCTAAGCATCTGCTAAGCATCAAGCACATGTGGAGCAGCATCCTGTTGGTACTCGCAAACTACTGGTGCTGGATCCTTAATCTTGGGCAGTCTGTGTGTTTGCAACTAAATATTATTTCCCTAACCTTGAATATAACTTGTTTCCAGTGGAGGGCAGATAAACCATTATCATCCATTGGTTTACTCTGTATTATGACAAAATGAAGCCTGGAAAAAAATAATGGGTTATTATTTTGAAATAATTGAGTTTAAACAAATTTCCAAAAAGCTGAAATATTTGCAAAATTTGTTTTTCCAAAGTCCTATAACAAACAATTAAAATTTGAAATCTGTAGTCTACCTACAAATTATATAAAACGGTTTGAACGTCAGTTAGTAATTTAAAAAAATTATAATAATACATAAATATAAATTCATCAGTGTAAGGTCTAGTAATTAAGCAACTTGAATTTTTCCAGTTTGAAGAAGTTTTGCTTATTAATATGAATATTCACACCTGGCCAGGATATCAGAAGAGAGTCTAAAGGAGAAAATAAGCAGGCTACTTGGTGAAGAAATACAGATTAGAGGCCAGTCATTTCAGGGCAAGGCACAACTGAACACATAGCCGTGTGAAAAGTAAAAAAATACACAAAAACACAAGGCTGTTTGTTTTTTTTATAGTACCATTTAAATTTGCATGCTTCAAAGTATGTGAAAAGCATTACTACTTTCCAAGCTCATTTTCCTCAAAACATGTACATCATATCTGCATTTGTATTTATTATCCTTATTTACCTGCGGTGGGTTGGCACCCTGCCCGGGATTGGTTCGTGCCCTGTGTTGGCTGGGATTGGCTCCAGCAGACCCCTGTGACCCTGTGTTTGGATTCAGCGGGTTGGAAAATGGATGGATGGATGGATCCTTATTTACTATTTGTGGTAAATACTGAACATTCTGCACTTTGGCAATAAAATGAAAACTTTCTGACATTTATCATGTCCAGAAGAACATGGAATGAGTAGGGCAACAATAATCCATATTACTAACTGAGAATAAACCGGATATGGACGCAGGTACACGGCGATGGGACCATGAGACATACTGCGCAGGCGCCTAAAGCGCGCGTCTCATAAAGAAGTCACGGCCCAAAACGAAAGAGCTCAACTAACATGAATGAGAAATGAAGCAACAACGCGCCCATAGCTAACGACTAACGACACAGCCAAACAGAGGATTCTGCGCTGCACCTCAGAGTCAAACGGACGAGGCTACGGAGGCCCCACAGGTCCACAAAGATAGTACGGAAGGCGTGGGAAAGTACGAAAGGCGCAGGCGCCGACAATAATCTCTTTCAAATCTGCAGGCGCCTACAGTGCGCGTCTCATAAACCGAAAGCGAAGTCTTATCCACCGCGAACGAAGGAGTCACGGCCCAAAAATGAAAGAGCTCAACTAACGTGAATGGGAAATGAAGCAACAATGCACCCATAGCTAACGACTAACGACACAGCCACACAAAAAAGAGGATTCTGCGCTGCACCCCAGAGTCAAACGGAAGAGGCTACGGAGGCCCCACGGGTCCACAAAGATAGTACGGAAGGCGCGGGAAAGTACGAAAGGTGCAGGCGCCGACAATAATCTCTTTCAAATCTATTTTGGATTACCCAAGACCAGGGGTTGGCGAGCGAAGCGAGCAGGGGGCGGAGCCCCCTAGTCTAGTCCTAATCTAGTATAGAGCAATGATGGAATCAGCCCAGGATGGGATGCTAGTCAGTTTTTTTTTACTTAGTATGGCCTAATCTTATTTTAATATTCTTCTTTTGTCTTTCTTCATCTTGTAGAGCACTTTGAGCTACATAATGTGCATGAAAAAAGTGCTCTATAAATAAATGTTTTTGTTGTTGCTGCATATTAAACTCACACACATCCATGCATATATATATATGGCTGTATGGGAATCAGAAGTTAACCTAAAATGCTCTGTCTGATGTAATGGGGGAAGAATAGCAGAAGAAGCAGGCATTGCATTTATATAGACACTCAAATCACTTTATAGAGAGAGGTTGGAGCCACTTCAACCACCACCAATGTGCAACATTCACCTGGATTATGTTACTGCAGCCATTTTGTGCCAGAACACTCATTACACATTAACTATTAGGTGGTGAAGGGTTGAGAGATAGTTAGCCAATTACAGGATCATTAGCGGGCCAGAATGGAAGAGGCCATGATGAGCAGTTTATCTTGGACATTGGGTAATGCCCTGCTGTTTACGAAAGATACCCCAAGATCTTTTCTGACCACAGAGAGTTAGGACTTCAGTTTAACAAGTTATCCAAAGGATTGTGCCATTTTTACAACACAGCGTCCCTGTTACTGCACGTGGGCATTGAGATCCACACACAGACAACAGGGTAAGTGCCCCAGATGGCCTCACCAACACTTCTTCCAGCAGCAACCCAAGCTTATCCTAGATGGTCTCCTATCCAAGGTCTGTCCTAGCCCAAATAAACTTAGCTTGAGGTGCAATACCTGTTCTCAAGTACATGTGGTATGGCTGCTGGAAACCTGCCCAAGAATCGTTCCACTGTATCAGTGCATTGTGTGACAGACATAAGTGTGTTAAAAAATATAAAATATGATTTGAAATTATTGGGAATTATTGTTTTACTTTGTTAGACAAGACTTGTCCAACAAAAGAGTGTTTTCTATAGAATTACTCCTGGTGTAAAATGTTAACCAATACAGTGTCTTCAAGTGCTGACTCAATGTTGTGCCTTATTGGGTTTTTTATACCTAATTCTGACACCAGTTTTTAGGTGCCCTGTTTGTCAGATTTTTCAGTCCAAACCAATTTTACATTGACTTAACCTGATGATCCCAAGTTTTAGATCAAATGAGTTATGAACAAGTACCCTACACAGAAAGTAAAATGAACTAAAGTGCTTGGTGGGTCCAAATTGACTTGAAAAACATGACAGTGTTCAAAATTGTACAAAAATGTGACCTGTGAAGTTTTCTGTTTCTTTTTTGTAGCATTAGAGCATCTGAGCTGAAAACATAATATTTAGGAGTTTTTATGGGTAGTGAACAAACAAACTACCCTAAATACAGTGGGAAATCCATTACATTCAATAGTGGGTCAAAAATTTCGTGAAAGACACGGGAAGGTAAAAACTTTCGAGAAGCTATACAAATTATGGCATGTCTAGTTTTTTTTTTACTGTTTGTTAATTGGAGAAAATGGGTAACAAAGTTTCACTCTGAACTGATCAAATTTAGGATGCTTTCTCTGATTTTAAACACTGAACCAGGTCATATTTGACCCAAGTGTTAATAAATGCATTGTTTTTATTTTAATAAAGAAGCTTTTCTTACGTTAGGATAGCACTGTTCACGTAAAATAGAAGTAATTAATGGACAGCAATTTATATGAGACTACTCTGCTTCACACAGCCCTTAAAGACATTTTTCTTAAGATGGGTACACTAGTGTGATTATGATGAATCTATTTCTGAGAAACGTCGAAAACTCAAACCATGAAAAAAGTTTTCTGCTTATTTACTTGACATTTGAAATGATAAGTCAATGTTCTACTGGTATCAAGAAAGAAGAGTAGGACATGGCAAGCATGCTATTTTACACCTGTAAGCTTCACATTCTTATGGTAATTAATTCACAGTAGACTTAACTTTCTCTCTGTTGTTTAAGTAGTTGAAGTGTTAGAATAACATAATGACTTAGGGATAAGCACAGCAAATGATTTAGCACTCACTCATACCCTTTCAATCAGATTGAATTCCCGCCTAATGACTCCATAACAATGTTGCAATTTGAATCACAATGATCACTCAAACAGTCATGAGTTAACATTGCACGTAGTCTCCTGTTTTGAGTAGAACCCCGAATTCAAGCAACACAATTATAACAATCTAGTGTTAACAAAATGTCTGGAATCACTGGCATACCATCTGTATCCAGATGACTACAGAATTCAAACTTGTCTTTCCCAGCTCCTGACCCCGGTAATATAACATTCTCAGCTAGAAGGGGTTGCTGGAGTAGTTGGAGAAGACAAAACTATGAGGTGACATCCACTCAAAAAATGCAGAAAACACCTGCACAGCCAATGGCCAAAATGTTCATTGTTCAAACCAAGGCTTGAGGCAATTCTGATGTGTAATTTGAAGTGAATTGTGTCCTTAGGTCCCAGCCTATTGGTGAGGAAGCTGTGCTGCTTAGTGGGAATTAATCCTTCCGTTGCCACCCCCTTTATTAAAAGCCCATTTATGACTCTCTTGCTCCCCCTACAGCAGCTGCCCAAGCACACAGAAACAGACTTTTAGGTTTCTGAATAAAATTTGATTTGATAAGAAAATAACTAATTGAATATAAGTTATTTACGCTCAAAGTGAATACATTTAGAAAATGTTTGAATGTGGCGTTCTTTGGATATTTTATTGATTAGCTATAAAAGTCAAACCTATAGCATGACAGAAGTCATATAATGGATGGAATCATATTTTAAAGTTTTAAGAGCATGAAGAGCAAAATGAACAGACATGGCACTTTCTCAAAAACAGGAAAGAAATCCAGAAAACCTTTTCAATAAAGTACTTCCTGTTTCCACAGATAACTTTGCTAGTACTAAATACAGAAAAATTGACAATTTTTTTTTCTCTTTTTAGTATTTGGTACACTTAATTAATCCCTGAAATTAGAAGATTGATGCATTATTTTGTAGCCATTGAATTGAATTCACCAGGCTCTCAAAAGACAAAAGACAGCACTTCTAGTCTGCCCTTTGTTTCTTTCCACTTTCATGCATGTGCACCTGGAGATCACTTTCCAGTCTCTGTTGACATAAGCAGTACCACCCCGAGATGAGAGGGGGCGAAATCGTTAACACTGTCTTCCCTATCATCCACAGTTCCCTATCATCCACTGTCTTCCCACATGAACAGGCTCCACCCCTTCCATTTGTGACACAATAAAAATTGGCAGTCCTTGGAGGATGACTGCTCATTCCAGAACCAACAGGCAATGGAGACAGAGATCCCACTAACTAGCATTTATTGTCTTGATTACTCTTGGCTCTGTACCCCTGAACCGTGTGCCAAGTGTACAAAAATGTACTTTATTTTGTTCTTTTCTGTTTTGCCATGACTAGAATTAGTTGGGCATAGTCAGCAGGAAGATGGAACGGGCAGACCTTACAGAGCTTGTGTTATCAGCTTCCAGACCAGGTCATCCAGCTGCATTTGCAAGCAAACCAGCAGACTGAGCTGGCAGAGGTGGATGCTCAGAGTGAGGTGGACTCTTCAAACTTGTGGGGAGAGCCCAAGGGCCGGCTCAGGTTTTTGTCCCCATGCGTCTTAAACATGACCCAAAAACCTTTCCCTTTAATTTGTGAAGCTTGTCAACAGTGATTGCAGCATGAGTGGCCACAAATCAAGGCCCTCTTTCTTTCAGGGCAGGTGCAGTGTGCCTACAATGACATGAAAGAGTGCACTGCAGATGAATACCCTACCAGGAAGAGGGAGTTCCTAGCTTATTACAGAGTAACATCAGACTGTCAGGCACAAGTTGCATCTGGGGAAAAAAAACAAGAAGCACATAGTAGTGATGGTGACGTGTGATTTTCTGGTTTTAGGTACCAAAAAGACCCTTGAATGATTGACAGCAGGATCTTATTGGCCTGGCGTTCAAAAAGGGGTGTGACACTTTAGCAGATACTGACTGAAGTGGGGCGGCACGGTGGCGCAGTGGTAGCGCTGCTGCCTCGCAGTTAGGAGACCTGGGTTCGCTTCCCAGGTCCTCCCTGCGTGGAGTTTGCATGTTCTCCCCGTGTCTGCATGGGTTTCCTCCGGGCGCTCCGGTTTCCTCCCACAGTCCAAAGACATGCAGGTTAGGTGGATTGGTGATTCTAAATTGGCCCTAGTGTGTGCTTGGTGTGTGGGTGTGTTTGTGTGTGCCCTGTGTTGGCTGGGATTGGCTCCAGCAGACCCCCATGACCCTGTGTTCGGATTCAGCGGGTTGGAAAATGGATGGATGGATGGATGGATGACTGAAGTGACAATTAAGATGGATACACTTGTCCCATTGACGCTGATCGACGTTCTCTATAAGAGAATCAGGATGAACATTGTTGGTTCTAGTAGATTATGCCCCCTACTACATGGGATTAGCCACTTGCAGGGCTATGATTTCTAAGACTGGAAACTGCTGAGGGTCTTGCATGAGTCGGCATCCCCAAAGAGGTTCTCACAGACTAGGGGACTACTTATACGTCTGGGACATACAGGAACATTGCCAAAACAGGTCCACATCACCCCCCTTACAATGTCCATCTAACACTCATAAATGAATGGTCTGGTGGAGCGTTTTAAACAAAAACTCAAATAGATGCTGAAGGTTCCCACAAGGACACTAACCCCCGGATGATCCGCTGGTACTTGAGTGTGCAACTCCACAAATATGTGGTGCAGTATTGTTGGGGGACACTTGATGCTGATGCCATCTCATGGCACATGATCACCTCACAGCCAGGTCTGCCTGCCCCACAAAGGCTGGGCTAAGGAGGGGACATGTCACGCACGTACACCTAGGGATCACCTTCCAGACTCTGTCAATGTAAGAAGTACCACCTTGGAATGAGACGGGGCTCTGTCACTAACATCCAAAGCTCTGAGAGGCAGCCCAAGGAAGAAGCCTAGTCTCGCCATCAGCCCCAAAGAGGCTCCACCACTTCCAGTTGGTATGCAATAAAAATGTGCTGCTCATTCCAGAACCAATAGGCAGTGGAGATGGAGCTCCCACTAACTGGCATGTATTGTCTTGATTACTTTTGTGGCTCAATACACCTGATCCTTATGCAGAACACACCAAAGTGCTTTATTTTGCTGTTTTGGCACATTGCCTACAATTAAACAGGGCAGCTCAGCTGTTGCCCCAGATATTCTTCCTGACTCCTTGAAGTCTGTCCACCCATCACACCACAGAGTAAAAAATGTCACTTTACAAAATGTTTGCAGTCGAATATGATTTTCATTTCCAGATATTTCAGTTCCAGCCATGAGTTAAGAATCTAAATAGGTTTGCATAAGGGTTCACTAATATCTTTAAAAATAAAATTCGTGGGTGTTATGATGGCACAGTGGTTAGGACTGGCCCCTGACAGATCCAGCCTTCTGTCTTTAAATCCAATGCCAAGTCACCGTCGTTGTGCAGTATGAATTTTTTTTCTGCTGGATTTTCTAACATGTCCAGAGACGTGCAGGTTACATTAATTTGTGACAAGCACCAAGTGTAGATGTGTGCATGAATGGGCTCTGCAATGGACTAGTCCTACGTCCCGGACTTGAGTCCTGTGTTATTAAAATAGACACTGGTCCCCGGCATTCTAAATTGAATTAAGCTAGTTTGAGAGTGACTGCATGTACTGAACGTATGTAATAAAATTCCAAATCTCTGAACAGAATATATTCTACACTACATTCATTCTAAAACACCACATTTCTCAGAAGTTAAAAAGATCATTTCACTGTGTAGATATACAATTTGATGTTCAATACTGAAACTCAGTATTGAACATCTGTAGATTATTCATGACACAAGCAAAGAAATAACGTACAGGTTAGTTGAAGAGAAACAAAATACCTCAAAAGTATTATTAGGTCTTAGAAAAGAATTTACTTTTAAAAAACAAGTTCTGTATTCATTAAGTATAAACATATTGTTGAAGATAGTAATCAGGATGGAGGAGAGAGTCTGAAGATAGTCAATGTCGAATGCCAAATGAGTTGTATTTGTTACTGAACCCAATGCTGCAGCTTTGGCATCTATACCCATACAGTCTTGTGCACTGGCATAATCTGTTTAGAAAACAACATTTTAGTTCTTACTGTATATGGTGCGCCTGAAACTTGAAGTCTCTGTAAACCAATCATACGCTGACAAGATATTTAAGAGAGTGATGTTCTAAAGGGCCGCATAGTGGTTTGATGTTTGCTTGGTTAGGCTGTAGCTGCCCTTCAACCCTGCTCAGGATAAATGGGTTAAGAAAATGGATGAATGATTGAATGTTCTAAAACAGTGAATTAAAACAAAAGTATTGATAAGATACAATGCTTACAATCTTAAAAATCTAAGGTGCCAAAGTGGTTCTTCAGAGCGATGCCATAGAGGGACCATTTTGATTTCCCCTACCCCTCACACTGCACATACCCTTTTCTCAATATATTGTATAGATTTTGTTACTTAATATACTGTACTTTTGTTTATGTCTTTTATATGTAGTACCTTGCAAAAGTATTTACCTCCTTTACAGGCTTAGCATTGCATGATTATAAATGATTACTGTTCTTAAGAGTTCACAGTGTTCAGGCAACCATTAAACATGCAGTAGACAGACTGCTACAGTCCCCATAAAATGTTCAGTGCTGCACATTTCAAATGTCTTTTTGTGTACCTGGGAAAATAATTAATACTATTTCGCAATTCATTTGAAATCATTAAAAGAACCCACCTTACAAATCATATCATAGTACTACATTTCACCAACGCTTTATCTTGTCTAGCTCTAGGCCAGGGTTCGCTACATATAGGTCACAGTAGAAAACACATTGGCACAGGAAGAGCTTTCTCAAGTATCAGGATGGGCAAGAAGCCACTAAGAGGCATTGTACCCTGTAGCCATTAGCAGCCACAGCCCCTGCACTTCAGAACCGGTCATCCACCCAAAGCTAAGCATGTTTCTGGCCCAGCTAGTACTTGGATGGGAAACCTGTTAACACAGTGCTGTCCTTCGGATGAGATGTAAAACCTAGGTCCTGACTCTCTGAGCATTCTTTGCAAAGAGTAGGGTGACCTGATGTCCTGGCTAAATTGCCCATCATGGTCTTATCCATTCTGGCCCCCTAATCATTCATTCTCTCACCCCTTCACCACCTAATAGTTAATGTATGGTAAGCGTACTGGTCCAAAATGGCTGCAGTCACATCATCCAGGTGAATGCTGCACATTAAAGGTGGTTGAAGTGGCTCTCCACTCACTATGTAAAATGCTTTGAGTAGTGAGAAAAGTGCTATATAAATGTAAAGAATAAATTATAATTATTATTATATTGCTTAAAGAGCACCAGAGAGAACAACTCCACGGGCACTGATGTATATGGAAGGCCACACAGAAGCCTGGAATAGTGTCTCAAGCTCTTATGAAGCTCTTATGTGGCTCTTACGTATCAAATTGTGTAACCAACTGTAAATACGACTTGGAGACTTGGCTCTTTAAGACAAACAGGAGGTTCAGGTGGAACTATAGCCTGGTGTCCCTTTAACAAACACAGGGTCACTCCTGGACCAGGAATTATGGGAGAGGCCTGGCCTGAAGGGACCTGGGGTAAGGTGGAGCATAAGGTAAAGTACTAGGAGGAAGAGTACTTTATTATTAATTGTAGCAAAGTTTCACTTTGGTAACCAGCCATGCATTTCAACACTTGCTTTATAGAAGTTTCCTTTTGACTAAGTGGTTTCTTTCACATCAACCCATCCATATATGAAAGCCAGTTCATTCAACAAGTACATGCTGCATATTGAACAAACATGAAGGAAGGCAAGTATTAGTGATACATGATGCTAGTGAGAAACTGACCAGGTTAATGACAGGTTATGCCTGACCCTCTCCTTTTAAAGATAGTGGAGTGAGAGACCGAACACCAAAATTGGGAGCATATCCTCAACTGGACATTGGAGGGAATGTCCATCAGGGGAGACTATGCTGCTCCTTTGACACAGCAAGCAGACAGTGAGGTGCCATTTAAGGACTAGTGAAAGCTCATGGACACAGAGACACCAAGACCTTTAATAATGAATCCTAGGGAGGTGACCTTTAAGTAAGGTATAAGACAGGAGGCTAAGCATGGTATATCATTCATTGTTGATTTTTGCCTTAATGGTGTAGGTGTAGGCTCCCCTCAACCCTGTAATAGCGCTTTACATATATGAATATACAGTGCACTGAATCATTCAATGCAAAGTACATTAAGTAGAAAATCAATGAAACATTTACAGATACACATATGTAGGTTATATATACATGCTCTAACAAACTGCACATTTTTCTTAAGGAACATTTCTGTTTTGTGCCTATTTCTGGCAGAACAGGCTCAAGCTCCGAGTAACACTTAAATACAACAATTACAGTAAATATGAAAAAAATATGAAAGGGTAAATAAGACTCTGTCACGAAAATTTATAACATACATCACATACACTCTTGAAAGATCTTATTTTCTGCATCTGGTAATAATCAGATGTAAATAAATGTAGCTCATCTGCAAAGAGGTGAAAAGCCTGAAGAAAGAAATAAGATACAGCACCGATTTACAGTAGGTCATGATTTTTAAATTACTATACTGGAGAATGTGAAGATAAGAATTGTTTATTCTTAACTTCTATTGCTGTTATATGGTAAAAAAAAACTTACAGGTGTAGGTTCACAACATTTAAACATATAAAGACATTCATGGTAGAAAGAAAACAACAGATAATAGTCATTTCTCTTATTGAATATCCTGATTAATTTACCTAAACACGGTATACGTTTTGCCTACTCTCATAGGACCATGGCTGTTTAGTGGAAGACAGGCTTGTGTACCCTAGAGATCCTTCAACTGTGAGCAGCTTTGAACCTCTGGTCTTACTACGACCAAATTAATCTGGGGAGGAGGGGACATATAAAGAAAGATACAAAAATCACCTCTCATGATGGTGCAATCAAAACTATAATAACCTTGTCCTGAACATGGATGTTGATTTATGAGCTTCTGGAGGCTAGAATAGAGCTCCTATATAGGATCATCACCAGCAATGGATAGAGATGTTACAGGAGCAATGCTTTTAATGTCACAGGTGTGTGCAGTATCAACAGAAGCTGTGGTGAATGTGCGGGAGCCACAAAAGTAGCAAAAAAATATAGTTGGAGTGTATTCCTTATTTATTTATTTGTTTGTTTGTTCGTTGTTACTTTTTCTGAATTCTTTGACAAAGTTTTGGATAAATTAATCCACTTACATTTAATTTGATTACTCTATCCTCGATTGCTTATATGCTTTGTCACTCATATGTGCTTAGGAGACAATTTCTGGGCTCATCAACATGTAATTCCACCCCTTAGTCAAGGTTTGGTGCTTTTGCCTAATGCTTCTCCTCCTCTCTCATTGACAGATCTGGCAGCTGGCAGCACCAGTCATGTTACTTCTGGGTCACAAACCCCTGAGCCTGCCTATTCCATCCTGGCTCCCTCTTAAATGGTTCCACTGTCATCTTCGGGCAGTCTGACTGTTGACTCAAGTCTGTAAAGATGATAAGTAAATTGACATCATTTTTGTTTTGTCATCAAATATACAGAGTTTGTCTTATGGTGCCCCAATTCTTTATAATCTCTTTGTGCTTTTTATTACAGCATTTAGGAATTTTTATGGATTGCATACTAACTACTTCCAATCAGAATTTGGGTCAATTTCTTGATACTGAATGGTACTTTCTAGTCTCTTACCAAGCTCTTTTGTCCATTTCTTGAAGATTTGTGAGAAGACCAGTGAGAAGCAATAAGCTCTCCCTGATGAAACAAAGCCACACCTCAAAAAAAACTTCCCTTTATAATGCTTGGTCTTCTATGGTTTTGTGGAAAGTAGCTGTCTAAAATAGGGATCAAAATTTAAAATTAGACTCTAAAATAACAAGGGCTTTCTAAATATGAAGTTATGGAAATCACAGTAAAAGAAGTAAGCATGAAGTCCAGTCTCTAGATACAAATCTTAGCAGCACAAAAAAAAAGAGAAAAACACTGCCATGATTAAATTGTCAACTCTTGCAGCACATTGTTAAACATGTACAAGTACATTACAATAAGGGAAAAGTAAAATGACACAAAGGCAACTGTATGAGGAATGTGCAATGTCAGTCCTAGCAACAAAAGTGGAAGAGCCATTGGATAACTTACTAATGAAGGGTAAAGGGGTTCATGTGATATCAATGAGGCAATGGCAATGGGTAAAAATGATAGATTAGTAATTATGACTGAATAATTTTTTGGTATCAGGCAATAAATAAATAAATAAATAACATAAATGATATAATAAGACGCTAAGGCCTGTGTGTCCGGTCCCTGATTGGTCAGTTTGGTTTTAGCGACACAATCGAAGCGGAAGTGCGAGTGTGAGATGTATGAGTAGGAGTAAAGGCATATGAGGCTTGTTGAGAGCATCGCCTTCAAAGACGGCAAGTATAAAACCAGACAGGATGTGAGAAAGGGACCTTGAATATAATTACAGAGTTTGAAAAGCAGGCTTTTCGGGAATGTACTTGAGAGAGGTAGTGCCGCTGAAGAGACGTTGGTAAAGGCATAAGACACCTGCTGAGAGAGCCACTTTCAATGACTGAAAGAATAAAACTGTATAGGAGGTGAAAAAGACACTACAAAAATGATGAAAGTCTGAGAAGCAGGATTTACGAGAATGCACTTGAGAGTGTGTGTGCTTCTGATGAGGCGTTCATACACATGCAAATATACAGGAAAAGCGCTAAAGGTACAGGTAGAAAAAGATAGCAAATATGTTTTAATTACTTTGTTACCTCTCTTTGACAGGTACTGTGGCTAGTACATAAATAAATGGAGCGACTACAGCAGTGCATCACATATTTTCGGAGAATACCACCTGACTGGCGCAGAGCTCTGTTCAGTCTTACATACTTTCTGTCCACTTCTTGATTTAGATGATTTGCGTGTTCAGGGAAGGTTATTCACACATTTATTTTCTAAAACCATTTATCTTGAGCCATTACAGGAAAGCCAGAGCCTATCCCAGTAAGCACTGGGCACATGTCAGGAGCAATCTGTGGACAAGGCACCAGTCCATTGCTAGGAGGGAAATCCATTTCTACAAATACAGTATTGAGGTTAATCAATCAGACTAATCATGCTGTATTTGAAAACCCGCAGATTCCACCCAGTGAAATTGCCAGTGTTAAATGGTTTCTTTAACACTATCAGAGTTCAGTTAAGAGATGACTAATATTCACATGTAAAGTGTTTATTTAACTCTATTACACTGTGGACAAAAATCTTCTTTGACGGAGGACCGTATTATATGATACTGTAAAAACCTGAGTTTCTTTGACGCAGGTTAAAAGTACAGCAAACAAATGAGAGCAGAAATTCCTCTCAGCAGCAGTTTATTTTTGCCATCACACATTCATCTTACAGCCTAAAAAAACCTCTCTTTTTCATTTTCTGTCTCCTATATTCTGCTATATCTCTCACACAGCTAATCATAATACAGAAAGTGGAACTGTAAATGTAACTGCAACTATAAAACACAAAGAACATTCAAACATTAAACTTGTAAATGTATAATCAATGAAAAACTGATTTAAATTAGCAATTGATCTGTACACCATTATTGTACACTATAGCTGTCACTGTAACTGGAAAGCTTACTGAAGACGTTTTCATTCCTGTCTCCCGTAATATTATAAAAATAATGGGGCAGGGCACACTGCTGTCTTGTTTACCTTTTAGTGGGAAGGTTGGAGTATAAATGTTGAAATTTTTTTTAACTTCTACTATTTCCTCCTTACTTATTTTGTAAATATATTTTAAATACTTTTATTGCCTTTCATTTGCTTTTGTGATGTGTTTTTGTCTCTGTTGAGGAATAGTTTGGTGTCTCAAGCCAGTATGGCAATTTTCTGTCTGCTAACACAATGGGAAACGTACAGATTCATCCGTGTGAACTTCTCACCGCCTACTGAATCAGTGAGGGCTCACACCATTTCTCACGTACATTTGCGAGTGTCACTTATTTTGAGAAAGTCAGTGAGTCAGTCTCGCAAGTTTTTCTCACTGGTGTAAGGAGTTCAAGAAACTGGTCTTTTATCTACTTCTCCTCCTTTTCCCCTCTTCTGGCTGCAGGATCCCCACTGTTGATTTCTTTTTGTAATAATAATTTCAAATACTTTACTCCACCCACTTTTGGACATAATGTTCATGATCAGCTCCATTGCCAGTTGGTGACAACTAAAGAAGAGGAAGTGAAGTTCTAAAAAAAACAGTGGGTGTTAAGTTTCATTTTTTCTGTGAAGTTCAGATTGAGGGATACCTTTCCCAAGGCTACTAGAACTTATATAAGTAAAACCGTTTTGAAAGAAAGTGTGAGAGTGTAGAAATATTGATTATATATTTATGATTGCAAGACAACATTATAATATTAAAGGAGCCTGTTGTGTATTTTTAGCAACATTTCAGACTTGCTTATTAAAGAAGAAAGAGGAATGCAAACATTATCAATATAAAAATCCCTAAGAATCTTTAATTTATTAAAAACTTTGTAAGTTAGGGACAGTTGAAAAAGATGTTTATTATGAATAGTAGCATCACAGACTTAAAGTGTCTTTTATGCTGCTTAATTGACTGTAGTTAGTAGCAGTAGGTGAATTGATAAAAAGGATTTCTGACATAAAGCTGGACAAGCTAAAACAATTTAATTCTTTTCTGCTTCCCTCTAATTTCTTAGATAGTGCATATTCACAACCCAGTAGCAGAATTAGAAGTTAGGTAGTGCCATGTTCCCAACTGCTTTAGATCTTTGTAATGCATTTTTATTCTATTAACTCTTTGCATTCCAAACAAAAGGTTGTTGCAATTGTATCTAATTTTAAACAGATTTATATATTTATGTAAATAAGTATTTTGAAAAAGACACAAAAACTTAAGGAGTGTGTTCAATTTGTCAACAATAATTCTTTCAGGTAATGTAAGCTAAAGACATGACCAGCTATTAATATCTAGCTTAACAGTTGTTGCTATTTTACAAAAATAACATTTAAACATATCTTTATTTATTATTTTTTCATAAGTGTGGTTTCAAGATAGCATAACTGTCGTGAGACAGTCAGAAAAACTGATTGAATGCAAATTGAAATCCATTGACTAAGAATAAATAATCTTAAACCTGGAAATTCTGTAGTATATCTAACTAATGAATATGTATCAGTAATACAAAATCCCTCTTGAGTTTCCTGCCGCCATGAAGCACAAAAAGGACAGCAGTCCTCCAAAAAAAACATATAAAAGGTCAGACATATCTATGGAAAACAAAACCATGAAACCCAATCCAGTGACGGAACCTTTCACAAAGCAAGAGTCAGGAAATCCAGAGAACAAAATATGAAGAGAGAACGCAATCTAGAATAGTACAAAATCTGATTTGTATCTTCTTACTGAAACCTGGTTTAGTAAATGTGACACTATTCCCTTAGCCGATGCATCACCAAACGGTTATACATTCCTTCATAAATCAAGAGATACTGGTTAAAGACGTGACCTAAGTGATGAACTGCAAAATACCTCTAAAAATGTAGGCGAATTTACATCATTTGAAGCTCTCGTATTAGATATTAAAACAGATTCCAGCACAATTATATTATTAGTCTACAGACCATCTGGTACATATTCATTGTTGATGACTGAACTTGGCAGACTTTTACCTGATTTAGTGATAACTTCTTAGCATATAGTGTTGATTGGGAATTTTAATATACAAATTGATGTGGAAACTGACAATTCCAGCAAATTTTTAATTTATTTGTTAAACTCAGGAGGGTTGTGCCATCATTATTATAAACATACATTAGATCTAATTATTACTTACAGAATTCAGACACAAAATGTAAATATTACATTTAATTTAAATTTAAATGAAGTTATTATACTTAATTATTTTTGATGTGGTTCTGCCCTTACAAGTATACACTCAGATTAAAACAAGAACATTGTGATGTCTATATTACAACTGCATTAAAATTTGCATATTTTTTGAGAAACTCAAGCATAATTGTTGAAAATAATTTGGATCAGCTAATAACACATTATAAAATGACTCTAAGAGGCTTTGGATACAGTAGATCCCAACAAAACAAAAGTCATTAAAGTGCATAGCAACTCTGGTTTTATAATACTCAACCTCTAAAATTAGAATGTTGAAAACTGGAGCATAGATGGAGAGTAACAAAGTTAGGGTTGGGGTTACAAACTGTATGGATAGAGAATGTTAAAATGTATAAAAAAAAACTCTCTTTATAGCCTGCTCAGACTTCAATTCTAGATTTATAGGTAACAACAGTAATAACCCCTTTGAGCTGTTTAGACCCAGTACCAACTAAACTAGCAAAAAGCTCAATTGATGTTCTGGCAGCGCCCATTCTTAGCATTATCAATATTACAGTTGCTGAATGGTGCATTTCCTGAAGAGCTAAAATTGTCAGTTTTCGGACCATTACTTAAAAAGCCAGAGCTAGACCCACATACACTTAGGGTAAATTTGAAATGGGTCTATTACTATTTTCCCTCTAAAATACTCTAAAAAGGAATTGCCAGATAGCTTCAGTGTCACCTTACACATCACAATTTATTTTAGAAACTAGACAAAGAGCCCATTTCGACAACGTAAGATGAAACGGGCGCGAGTTTGTGTCAGCAGTGTATGAAGAACAAATGATAAGTAATGAAGAAGTTGTTTTGTAATGATTGTAGTCCGCTTTACTCATTACTGTACAGGCTTGTACTGTTAGTTGATGAATTTTCCAAGCCTATAGTATAATATAGAATGATGAATGTTCCAGTACAATATGGAATAGTAATAAGTATAAGTACCACAAACCTGATATAGGTGTATTGAATGAATGCGTAATTGAATCAGAATGCGTAATTAGGCCTCGAGCTGTAGTCGAAATCACCTTTCAGGCCTCTAGAGCTTTAATCGAAGTCGCCTTTCTCTTTGAATTTTTGCGGCCGTAAATCCGCCGCTTGCCAAGATGTTGGGGTTGGATGTCGGTCTCGTAAGGGCAGCTGCGCATTCGGCTTCCGACGGACGTGAGTGAGTGAGTGAGGAGGCAGGCGAATTATGTATTAAGATTCCAGTCTGTCTTCTGCATGAGTCATAGTACAAAAATGGCACTAACCTTTATTATAAATAACATTCTGACTTCCTCTGATGAAGGAAATTCCACAGTAATTACGTTGTTAGATTTTAGCAAAGTGTTGGAGACCATTTACCATTCTATTTTACTACACAGGTTGGAAAATAACATTGGGCTCACAGACACTGAAATTTCCCATTTTAGTTCTTATTTCTCAAATCAATACCACTACATACAGCAATGTGCCGACAGTACTCCACCATTATACTTAAATGTGGTGTTCCACTGGGCACAGTACAGGAACCTTTGCTGTTTTCAATTTACTAGCTTCCATTGGGATTTATCATTAAAAAAAATCTAAATTTAATTTTTACTCATATGCAGATGACACCCAATTATATTTTCATTTGGATCAAATAATGTCTCTCTGATGCTGTACTTAATTAATTGTGTCAGTGAGTTAAAGGAGTGGATGAATGAGAACTACTTGCCTTTGAACACAGATAAAACAGAAATGTTAATTATTGGATGGAATGATGCTGACTGCAACAACATTCTGTCACTCTTTAACTCAGCTGGAATCACCTTTAGTTTTACTGACTCAGCACACAATTTAGGTGTTATTTTTGGCTCTAGCATGTCATTTAAAGCACACATTACAAAACTATCCAAAATATGTTTTTCCTCTTAAAAAATGTTAGAAGATTAAGATGCTTTCTAAATATGCAGGAGAAATTAATGCATTTATTTCTAGTAGGAGTGATGACTGCAATATGGTGTTCAATTCAAGTCGTTCTTTATGCAGCTTTCAGTTAAATCAAAAAGCTGCTGCAAGAATTACTACACATACCAGAAAATACAAACACATGACTCAAGTCCTTACACTGGCTCTAAGTTAAGCTTAGGGCTCATTTCAAAAATCCTCTTTTTAACAGATAAAGCCTTAAATGGTTAAGGTCCTACTTACTTATCTGAACTTATCATTACTTAACAAACCAGAGCATACATTGAGATCTCAAGATGCTGGCGTACATATTATTACAAGGATTAATAAAATAACAGTGGGAGGTTGAGCTTTTATTTACAAGGCCACAAAGCTTTTAAATCCCAGATGAAGATTTACTACTTTAGTCTAGCATACCCTGACTAGAGCTGCTGATTAGCTATGTGTACTGCATTCTTGTTTCTTAGTCATTTGTATAGAAATATAAGTGTCACAATATTTTGAAACTGTTACTAACCCTCCTCTATTATGTTTCTCTCCTTGGTATCAGGATGTGGTACTTTGTGCCAATCCTCTATTGCCAGGATGCTCTCCTGCATATAGAAAAGTCATCTTGGATGAAAGAGCATTGGAATCATCAGATGGAAAATATCTATCATCAGATTAGATGGCTAGCACAGACTCACCTATTGAATGCCCAGGAGGGGGTAGACAGCCAGTTGGCCAAAGTCTCCAGGACTGTGACTTTGTGTTTTACTTTCTCTTTTAAAATTTTAATTTCCTCTGTTGTTAAGTGGCCATAGTTCAATGATTAATTAATGGACAGATATTGTTGGTTTCCAATTATGTTTAATTAGTTTCTGCCTTGGTCTTGTGTGTTTTAACAAATCTATTTTTATGTGTACTAATTCTGTACACATTGGTATAATCTATATTTGTGTTTAAAGCGAGAACTGTTAAAAGTACTCTGCACCAGTACTCCAATGCCTTTCTGACTTGCAATTTACATTATTTTTACCAATAATTATGTTTTCATTTTTTCTGAAGTATTCTAATTATATATTTGCATGTACTTACATATTTGGTGATGCACAGTAAAGACTACTACTGCCTACTCATAGCATTTAAGGCTCTCATCCACTCTAAACTGTTAATCTAACTTCACACGTATAGGATGCTCACTGCCTGTGAAAGAGAGAGTGTTACACTATTATCGATCAATCTCTAGGATCACAGGCTTACCTAATGCTTATGTCTTGTGGTCGGGCAAAAAATGACAACTTCACAGAATAAATGTTGGGGTTCCAAGCTAGCTGTCCCTGTTTACTTGTTTTTTTTTAAGGAAATAAAAAGGGCATCTGATGCTGCAAGTTACAAAAAACGGTTTTAACAAAATAGACTCTCTGGGGCTTGCAGTGACAAGGCATTACTCTTTCTTCTTGCTTGTTCAGGGAGCTCCATCTTGCGGGTTGCTTGGTCTGCTTTATGACTACTCCTACCGACCAGCTGGAATTTATGAGCTAAACTCTGGAGAGGGTGGGAACATTTGACCTCACTGGCCATCTTCTCAGTACTCTGGACTCTGGAGAGGGTGGGAACATTTGACTTCACTGGGCGTCTTCTCAGTGCTGTGGAGAAAAAAGGTGAGGACAGGATTAGAGCCAGCAACTTCTCTCATCCAGGAGAGGTAGTACAGTAAATATCTCAGACGAGCCCTGAAAGTGATCCTCTTTATATAAGACCCCACCTTCCCTTTAGCCCCTTCTTTTTGCCTTGCTGATGGAGGGAAAGGCTCCTCTTCAAATTTTTGGAATTGTGATTTATGACCTTCAAGTTACTTGAGGTGTTTGCCATCATGTTCAGAGTTGTAATGATTCAACTATAATTTTTGGTCTGAAGTGTGTTTTTTCAAATGAAGCTGTAGTAGAGTGGAGTTTTAAGCATATCCCAACCATATTCTAATACCCACATTTAAAGGGTAATGTAGAATATTTCAGGAAGACCATAAAGAATGATATCTACACCCATTAGACCAGGGTTTTCCTTTACATGCAGCACTTTCTGAAATTCTACCCAGCTGTCAAGTCATCTACTGTACATGTGAAATCCTTACATGCATTTCTAACCAGTGAGCAACATGTTGCCACTCTCATTGTGCTATGACAAACAAGAATGAAAGTGCAATGCACACTGTATAAACAATTAAAATTTTTATTTTGGCACACAAAAGTGTAAAAGAATCATCCCATTCTTCACACTATGTGCTTTCCCTTTTTCCTGACTTTAATCACTGTATGTTTAAAAGGCTTTCAGCTTTAGGTTTAATATGAATTTTTTTTCCCACTTATTTAGTTAGATGTTTTACTTAAAGGTCAAATACACTCTATAAGATAGGTTAAAAGTTTAATTGATGCTTCATAATTAGGCTTTTTTAATGGTGCAATAGTTCCTGTAAGAATGGTATAGGATGAGCTACATCAGATGAATTTTTGTGCATATTGTACTGTATGTGCCTAAAATCTCTTTGGCTTACTATGCATACTTTTTATTCTTTATTATTTTATCACGCATTACCCAATAGATAAAGGTTAAATTAATCTAGAAATGGACCTTCTAATACCCCTGTTCTGTCTAAAGCTGCAGCTGCTTTTGCATAAACTCACAGACATCACACCATGACCATTGCTTTGCTGATAACCTGATTGCTTTGCTACCACACATCAAAATGAGTGAAATACAGTGTCAGATGAAAAACATAATGAACAGTATCTGGTGTAGTAAATGCATCACTTACAAACTGGATAAGACTGTGGCAATTCAACAACAGATTATCCTTTTTTATGTTTCCTTTTAAAATTACTAACGCTATGTCTATGTTAAATTTTTTTGTGGAAATAAAAACTTGATGACTAAAAGAGGTTGTTCACTTCTTAGATGTCATTGCTGTAAGTCAGTTGCCGTGCATCTCTGTCTACCTTAATCTATGTTAGAAGGCAGCTCAGAGTCACAAGCCACCTCTGAAGTGTCACCACCAGTTGTGTTAGCTCTGCATGAAAGAGCACTGATTGGTCTCCAACCCACCTTTTCTGAAATGTATGCTGTCAGCCCTAGCATCAACTGAGCTCCCCAAGTATTGTTCTTGATCTTCACCATCCTTATGTTGTTCAGGGCTGCCAGCTGATTTATCAGCTTCTCATTCTCATGTTAGAAGGAGGGTTTCCAAATTTAACTGAGAGGTACCAGTGAAGTAAGAAGGCATTCTGCAACAGATGACATGAATGATTTTGGATTTAGGAAAGCCATTTATTTGCTCAGCAAGGGATTAAGAACTTTGCCCTAACTGTAGCCAGTAAGAATGGTGAAACTTTAACCTCAACTGTTTGTGCTATGTGAAATTCTGAAACCAGTGGATTGATACACTTTAGAAAAGCCATTAATGGGTTGAGGAACTCTACACCGGTAAGGCTTCAGGAGTGAATAAAATATGGCTGGAAATACAAAGGTAGGGTCCTAGAAATTAGTGTATGTAAGTGAATAGATTAACCTACCTCTGCTATGTTGCAAGGAAGGAGGGGGTGGTAGTCCTGTATTTTTAGACTGGTGTGGTGAAAAACATTTTTTAAAAAGATAAACAAGTGAGTTTGTTTCTGTTGCATGGTGTAACACTGCCCAGCGTTCCATTCCATGAAAGCCTATGCAGGAGTAAAAGAAAAAAAGAGCTTGGCAGATTGGCATATTAGACTAAATGTTTGTTATCCGTATTTATAGAATTAAAAAAAGTTTGCCAGTATTGTATAAATATGTCTTGGGGACTTTTAAAAAAGTTCCTAAAGGTCTAACGTAGGGTGTCTTCTGGAATTGTGGAGTTGTTGTTACTGCCAATTTGTTAAAAAGAGTAAAATAAGAGTTGTACCTCCATTCTTGGCATTAAATGATATCTTTTTAAAGTACCCTAGGGCTACTACTTTACTGCATGCAGAGGATGATCTGCTTTTATTCTATTCTGCAGTCCATGCTGAAAGAAATTGTAACAGATGTGATTGGCATGAGAATATCCATTTTAAACTCTGAGGTTGTAGTTCTTTTTCCAGGAAAGAGTGAATTGTTCTCTGCAGGTGTAAAATAAGCAATTGACCCAAGTGGAAGAACTTACAGTAGTTAATTCATGAATGAAGATCATGGGATTATTCAAAGAGTTTATGTTTTGGTACCAGTACTGATGGTATTATACACAATACTGTTAATGAAACACCAGTTAAGTTCTTAGATGAAGATCTTGATGTGCTGATTAATCTATGTCTAGATCCATTAAGTATAGGCCCAGAGCTTTGGCCAGTGAACCCAAAGAGTTCATAGTACAAATTACCACACTGGGGTTCTTTTGTAGGGTTGTCTTTCCCTAATGGAGGAGATTGACAACAAGAGTCAAATGAGGTTCTTTGGTCATTAAGCATGAATGTCCCCTTGGTACATCCTGTGAATACTATACTGAGCAATTCAAAGTAAATTTCGATGCAGAAGCCAACAGTGAGATTACATTCAAAGGTTTATATACTTGTAACCCCTATTAAGTCCCTGGGAAATGTTAAGCTTAGTTTTCCTTAATCAGACAAAAATGATAAGAACATATGATCAGATGAAAGTTATGTCAAAATGTAATTAAGGAAATTATGTAATTTATTTTTGTGGCATGTTGAATTAACTTTTAATATGAATTTCTTTGGTTGCTAACTAATAATTAATATTGCAGAATGATACAAGTTTAGTTTAGTTAAATGTTTATTGCAAAACCTTTGATTTCATTTTTATTTAACATAACACTATAAAACAGTTATTATTCTTTAATCTGCACATTTTTTGTTTTAAAATATAAAATTTGGTATCTGTTTTTCACTGAAATGCCAAATGAGCTATATTAGCAGATTTTAACTCCTTCTGCTTTATGTTATTTAAGAAAAACTTAATTTCTTAATTTCTACACTTAAACTGTTAAATTTAAATCCTCTCTAGTAAAATAATTGTTTATATTGATGTTTTGTTTATTGGGAATATTTATAAAAATGAAAAAAGAAATGTATTTCTTGTTATATTTCTTACATGGTGGCACTGTGCGTCTATCAGAGAATTGAATCTTGTTTGATCTAACTTTAAATTTCAGTGTAACAGGCAATGCTCTAAATGTGATGCAAGCGCATTTTCAACGTATGTGTGACTGGCCTCTCTCATTGCTCTCAAACAGTTTCCGGTCTCTTACTTTATAACCCTTGAAAGAAGACTCACAAGACAGCCTCTTTTCAAAGAGGAAATCTAAGGAAAATGATGGCTTACGCTAATTACCTCAGATGTAAAAAATCATGATCTGTATTATTTAACACTTCCTACATGTGTCACTCTATTTTATTCATAGAAAACAAAAATGAGAAAAAAAGGAGAAAAAAGAAATAAATTTACAAATATCTTGACAGTTTATCAGTTCTTGCATAAATGCTTTAAATCAAAAATAATTTAACTTCAAATTCTAATGTATGTTCTGTATGTATATCTTTGTGATCTGAATGTTTATATATTCTATATATATTTTTAAAGTATATGTATATGTATATGATCTATTATAGACTGAGTTGTTAGATAAATACTTTGTCTCATACATTTTGTTTTAAACATCTCTGGTTTAGTATGTCAGTGATACCATGGTTCATTAAGATGTAACTGAATGGGTCATAAAATATACATTGTGACTGTTTGATAGAAACTTTTACAAGTGTGGTGTCTAAATTAACCTATTCAGGAAAAATGGCCCAAATGAGCTGTGAACGTTAACTTTCACTCACATAAAAAGTATGTGTTTTACAGACATGCACTACAATACTTTGCAAAAGCACAATTGGGACATTTAGGGTGACTGTGAAAAAGTTCTGTGTTCTCGTCTAAAAGAATGAGCCATGGCAGACAGACGTATGTGAATAGCTCTTTTACAGATCACAGATTCTATTCACTCGGTTGACATACTTGGTATCTAGTAGTCATGGATGGGCCTAATTAATATTCTAATCATACCCCTGAAGAACATTTCTTTAATTTATCTCCTTAAGTTTTTTCTTTTCTTTTTAATTTTATATGTAAGCATATTTTTAATATGTGTGCACGTAGGCATTTTAAATGTAGAATTCTTTTGTTGGAATTTCTGTAATTATTGATTGCAATTCTATTTTACCTTTGAAAACAGCAATTCTAAATATAATGTATCAAAAAAGTGTACAGTATTTCAAAGATATAATATTACACAATAGAATTTTTCAATGTTTTGAATATCTTATATGAGTAAATAATGCAGTATATTCATATACTGTACAAACATTTAGGAAGGGCACTCAAAAGCAATAAAATGAACACACTGCATCAGTGTATGGACTGTAGTTTATAAATTTAAATGACAATTTATAATGTCAGAAAGGGTCTTGTGTACTTTTAACGTTAATATTTTATGTTTGTAACTGTCATTTTTGTCATTTGAATGGTGAAAGGCTGTTTTCATTCTGTCCATTCTTTAACTGGCTTATTATAAAAGCGGCCACCAAATTCTGTAAATTAGATATAACCCTTTTTCTCCACCAACATTACAGATTTGTTAAATGTTTTTATATTCACTTTCTTTTAACAGATCAATTGCTGTCTACAACTTTTATAACTTTTGTTTAAAATCAATAATTATAAGAACATAAAGTAATATTGCAACAAAAATAAATAGCTTCATACAGCTGTGTTTCACGTCTAGTGTTTTGGTTTAAAGGTAAAAGTAATCTTTCTGCAATTAACTTAATGGATCTGCATCAATAGTGCTCTTTCATTTTTCATTTCTCCAGCTACAAAACAGAGTGCTGCATCACTTAATATTTCTGTGTTTATGAAAAGTAAATTGTTTACTGACTGTTTTCATCATATCTTTCATTTCCTGAACTCCACTTCTAGACAGTGAAAAACACAAGCCCTATGAACATATGAAGGCAAAGCGCTCATAGCAATACATTTTCTCCAAGGTCTTTAGCTTCAGCTGTAAAGAACACCTCCAGCTGTCAAATGGCTTATCCATTACTGGGTTCCACCTGAGCATTGTGGCAATGCCAGAAGCCCGACTGTCTCAGCCTTTAAGCAGCATATTAGAGACAGCAAGCAGGAAGAGCCTAGTGGTCTCGCAGGGATACTGGATACTGTAACATGGCAAGGTCTAGAAATGTGCTCCGCTCCTTTAAATGAGAACAACCTGCTTCCTAGGATATTCTGTCAGGCAACTTGATTACCTCTAACCAGGCCATTGCGTGTCGGCCCCAGAACTGTGGCCTCCAGCTATTTCTACCAAGATCAGCCTGGTAATTACCAGCCTATTTAATATAATGTAGAAGCAATCAGAAGGTGATAACATGCAATTAAGATGTGTTCCCAGATTACAGAATTTGTGATGTACAAGCAGTCTTGCTGAATCCAGAAGATAAAGTGCCCATCTCACAAATGTCAAACTGTAGTGATTTAATCTGATTATTTTCAATTAATATGCATGTCTTCCAGTTCTGTTTTTGCCAGAGTTATTGACATTGATAAATTGAGCTCATCTAGGCAGAATTTGTCCTCGAGATGCTCTGTTTTGTTGAATGTCACTTCCTTTTTGGATTTTTCCCCTCCCTATCCTGCCTGCAAGCTGTGCATGATCTAACTGTAAATCCTTGGAATCATCCCTGGGATTACACTGATGTGTCAGTTTGAGTGGAACAATAATCTGAAAGGGCATCATTATAAATAGAGTGTTAGAATATAATTGTTTGTCATGTCATTACTCCCCTGTTAAATCCCTTTGAGTCCTGTTGGAGTAAATTAGACAGACTAGATGACAAGAGTCATGGGATTGCATTTATAGAGTTATCCAACCAGGTTGCAGTTACTTTTGCCGTTTGAGACGGTCTCATCTGTGAATGTTGAATAATTCTTGCAGAAATGCTCTGGGAGGCCTTTTGTAATTGGAAAGGTTTGCCATTTGTGACAATTGTAAACTGCATGCAGTAACTTAATATATGAAATGTTTGATCATTCAGTATAATGAAAACATAAACAGATGACATGATCTCCTCTGACCGGGAATAGTCTAAAAAGTTACTTTGGTAAAACATAAGAACAGAACACTTACTTGGGCACGTCTTCATTTATGTGTCTTGGCAGCAACATTGAGTTATTAGTAATAAATACATAATAGTTATTATTCCCAGCAGATTTAACTTCAATTGTGAAACAAAAAAAAAATATATGACTTCCACAATTCATTTAGTTAATCTTATTAGGCATTTGAGTAACTCAAGCAAAGCATGGCAAATTTGTGTCTGTTAAAAACGGAAAATAGTAAACTCATTAACTCCCTTGCATATTCAGTAATTAAGCAATTTGATGGAAATTTGATATTTGCATTTTTCTGTGCTGGCGTAAACTGGAATGAAATGCTTTCCAACTAATTGTTTTACATTTTAATTGTTTTTATCATTTTGTGTTTTTGAGTGTGTATGAGTGTTTGTTTTCCTTAAGCAAGGGCAAAGGAAATGGCACTTTCTTTTTGCGCATAGATCACTCATGGATAACACAAAGATTCTGGAACAAACAGGCATGCGGTTGCATAGGCTTTATTTTCTGTATGGGTCTCAGTTGATGATTTCTGAGTGCAAGAGAACCTTTGTGCATTGAGAACTTCATAGATAATATACCAGAGGAGAATATAATCAAGCTGTTGTCACTTGCAACACAAATCTGTTTTTAATGGAAAAATAATGAAATGCATTTTCTCCACAATAAACACCTCCATAAAGAATAAAAATGAAAACACTTAATGACTTATATTAATTTGAAAAGTAACACAGTGACGCAGTGCTTAGTACTAGTCTAAGGACCTGTGTTTGAATCCTGACCAGGCCATTTCACACAGTATGCAGAATTTACCCCCTTTTTCCTTTGTTTTCTTCGCTCATCTGAAAGATTTTCACATTAAATTAACTGATGACTATAAATTGTATCCTAAAAGTCTAATTGTAGGTGTGGGTGACACCCAGGGTTGCACCTAATGCTTGAGAGATAAAGTTAAACTCTCCACAACCCTAAAATGGTTTGAGAAATGAGTTGTATATTGGGTCTTCAGTTAGCCTTGTTGTCTTGTAGCTCCAGAGTCCTCAGTTCAAATCTTCACCCAGACACTACCAATGTGGAGTTCTCATGTTCTCCTTTCAACAACATGTGTTGTAATTCCGTGTTGTTTAGTAACAAAGTAGAAATACTTAGTTACTGTACTTGAGTATGTTTTGAGAATATTTCTACTTTTCTTGAGTAAAACAAATTCTGTCTCCTTTTACTTCACTATATTTTATAATGAAAATGGCTCCTTTTACTCTCATATATTTTGCTTGACACATTGGTTACTGTATTATTAAACCAGAAAACAAAAGGTCTAAGAACATACTTACTCTGTCAATTATTTAAAATGGAGATCTCCCTGATTTTGGAAAGTTTGCTTTTATGAAGAACCAGGGAATTGATTGTGAAATGCATGCTAGAGGCACAAAGACTGAATCATCTATGCAGTCATTCCAAATAAATCTCGCCACAGCATGGAGTGGAGCTGGGTGTTTGGGACAGGGCTACACATTGCTCACAGACAATCCCACTCTCAGTTATTTTCACAGCAGATCCAGCCATATTCAAAAGTTGTCCTCATGGAATCCTGTTGAATGAGACAGGGCTAGATCTGTATGCTTCAGACAGTATACTTGAGCGTTCAAGTGATGTGGTTCACTCAACTTGTCCTGTAAGACCATTTGTTTGAATGTGAAAGTAGAATTAATAAAGTCTAGGTCAAGTGCTTTATTAAACATTATTATGTTTTGCTTTGATAACTAATGTTATTATTAAACTAATTCTGTCAGTTTTCATGTAGTGTGGTATCATTTGAACAAAAATATGGGTTATTTTTGGGACCAGGGAACTTTAATAAAAGTTTTCCATTTAAATTAACTTAATTATAGATGCTTGTGTTGCAAAAATTCACTTTATGAAGGGGTTTTCAGGAACAGATTAGCTTCTCCTTCGCCTGTATGTCTCTCCTATTAGGGTCTACCCCACTGAACTAGGATACAATCATTAAGGTGTCCACTCACACTGAATGTCACCGCTTCAAGTGACAGTTACTTGGCTCAAAGTTTAGTGATTGCAACATGATTCACATACAAAAGGAAATTACCCTGAACGGTTCTGTTTTTTGAGAATACCTAAAAAACAAAGAACCTATATTTACTTGTACTTTTGATACTTAACTACATTTAATATCAAATACTGTATATACTCACGTATAAGTCGGGTCTTGAAACCTGAAATATCGATCATAAAATCAGACCCCGACTTATACGCCCGTTCAAAAATACATTTTTTTTTTTGTTTGTTTTTTACATCTTCTTGCTTCCTTCAATCTCACACCAGTTTCTCAGACACATTGAATTTTTTTGCAGCATTGCAGTTACCAATATTTTTTGCCACTTCAACAACTCTTAATTTAAAACCAGCTTCATATTATCTTCTGATCAAACGCTCCATTGTAGATAAGGAATGCTCTTATGATAAAGGTGTATGTGGGTGTGAGATACAAACAACACAAAACAGTGCAAACATCGCTTCGGAATAGTTTGGGTATTACCGTGTGGTCACGTAGGCACAATACATAGAAAAAAAAGGCAGTGTCCTCCGTGGTTACTCTCTCAGGGGGACGTTAGCATATCATAATCTCTTGGTCGAATAGCGTGTTTTCTGTATTCGACTTACATGACCGACATTCTAAAATTATATGGTAAAATCAAGCCTCGATTTATACACGGGAGAACTTAAACGTGAGTATATACAGTACTTTAAAACTTCTACTTGAGTAGTTACCTCTTGAGTAATTTTACTTTTACCTGAGTCTCTTTTAAATAAAGGTATCTCTGCATTTACTCAACTACGGCTGTTGACTGCTATAATTTGGGTTTCTGCTAATACCCTAATATGCAGGCTAAGTTAGCATGGGTCAGTCTACGTTAGCCCCAGAATGATTAAGTGTGGAGGTGTGAATGAGCACAATGTTTCTATCTCAGGTTCCTTTCCAACTTCTGCCCTGTGCTACTGCGATAAGCTGAGACTTCCTCAGAGTTTTAATTGAAAAACATAGATGCGGAGCAAATCTTTAATCCTAATTATATGGAAACATCATGATTTGACCAGGGCGGCACGGTGGCGCAGTGGTAGCGCTGCTGCCTCGCAGTTAGGAGACCCGGGTTCGCTTCCCGGGTCCACCCTGCGTGGAGTTTGCATGTTCTCCCCGTGTCTGCGTGGGTTTCCTCCGGGCGCTCCGGTTTCCTCCCACAATCCAAAGACATGCTGGTTAGGTGGATTGGCGATTCTAAATTGGCCCTAGTGTGTGCTTGGTGTGTGGGTGTGTTTGTGTGTGTCCTGCGGTGGGTTGGCACCCTGCCCGGGATTGTTTCCTGCCTTGTGCCCTGTGTTGGCTGGGATTGGCTCCAGCAGACCCCTGTATTCGGATTCAGCGGGTTAGAAAATGGATGGATGGATGGATGATTTAACCATAAACATTTATTTTAAATATTCAAAGATAAGTGTCACTTTGTGCCCAGTACTGTTTATTTTGGTGTTCGGTCTTTTGCAAGCTGCACTGGAATAAGAACTATATAAAACAGATGGATGATAATATTTCAAAATGAAAATATATGTTATGAATTAAATATTTTTCTTCAGTGTTTATATATGATTCCTCCTAGCCTATTTAATAAATATGATTTACTTCTCTCTTTTAAAAACTACCTTCCATATAATAGATTTGAGGCATGTCCAGTGATGGACTGATGCCCTTCTTCAGAATTGGTCCAAAAATTGCACCCAGTATTTCTAAGAGAGGCACTAGCCTCCTAAGAACCCTGAACTAAATACCAAGGGTAGCAAATGTTTTTCCGGATGGATTCTCCTAAACATATTTTTTTCTATTTCTTTTATTTTCACATATTTGGAAATTAAATCAAATGTGTGCCTTTCTTTGAGCCAGTAAACAGAACTTTAGAAATGTTCACTTCTTTTATGTGAAAAAATGGATAGTGTCCTCTTAACCTCTAAAAGTTATTACTTCCTTCAGTTTAATATCTGATTATCCTACTTAAATCCAAAATGCACTTAGCCATTAGATAGCCCTTTCTTCACCTTTGATTATGATCTGTTCCATTGGTGAACTGTTGCCCTTTATTTAACAATTGAATCTCATCTTCCATCCTCTTAACAACTAAATTTGCATTCACCTGATTGACAGTTACATGTAAATTTTTCCTAATTTAACAATTAAATTTGAGGAGCACCATCAACCAATTAAAGGTAAGAATAAATTAGAAAAAAAGTCTAGTAGTGCCAGTTTGTTTGTACTAGTAAACCACAATACATTATAAATGTAGAATCCAGTATTAATATTACATTAGGTTATTAGTTATCTCAGCACTTTCACACTTGATCTAACTTACAGTATCTGATTACAATTAACTATTATTGTTGAAATTTGGCAATCGTAGCAGGTAAATTATAATATTGAATATAATTTACATAGTATCATGTAAAATTATACAATTTAGACAGTCAAGTAGTCCTGTTTTCAGATTCATTCATGAAAGAAATCATTTTAGTTTTCCATGAAAGGAAAATGCAGCTTGTACCTCAGCGAGAAAAAAAAAAAAAGATGATTCAGGGAAGTGTAAGTTTTCCTTTTTCTCTCTTTTTTCTTTGTAACAAAAGTCAGCAGGTCTCTCTCTAGAGGTCTGAAGAAATAAAAACATTTTGAGAAAGTCTCCTGACCAATTAACAAGAGAGGAAGCCAGATAAAAGTGAGGAAGCCATTGCCAGAATGATAACAAAAGGAATCTGCTTCAGGATGCAATTCTTGGTAAGGGGTTGGGGGAGGTGAGGATTTCACATTTCTAAAAGGTATAAGGGCCTTTGTTGCAGTTTGTTTCTCTACTTACTAAAACAGTATAAGGTTAGCAATAAATAAATATGGTTTGTCTGCCTATCAAATGGCTCTGCCGCCTTGGAGAATCACTGCCTCGGATTAAACTGGTGGATGCTTGTTTTATGCTCTAGTAGACAGTAACAGCATTTTATTCCATGTGTTTTGGTTGTTTATGGTGGTCTTAAAAAACTTGGTATTTCATGGTGGTCCTCAGGAGCAAGACACTGAAAATCAGAGCTGCATGCATCAGCCATGTTTTTCTTTGGATTCTCCTTTGTTCCGACATGCACAAAAGGTGATGCTTGGTTGGTTTGCTTTATACCCGTTCATTTCTGTATCCCCCCCCCACCCCCGTTCCCTTCAGTTTGCTAGAAGTACATGTTAGTGAATCCCTAGCAGCTGCACCTGGTGTGTGTGTGTGTGTGTGTGTGTGAGAGAGAGAGTGAGAGAGTGGCAGCGAGAGGGGGAGGGGGGGCTCATCATGAGCTGACAGTGGCAAAGATCTCTAATTGTGTTATCAGTCAAGTTCACTTTTTTGAAACTTAAAGGAACAAATGAACCAGTTCTTGTTCATTGTATGGTATATCCTATTATTGGTACACACTGTATCTGCATGGAAAACTACTTCAAATATATCATACAGGGCAGATTGAAGTAAGAAAGAAAATTTCAAAAAATATATATATTTTCAGAGAATTGCATTTGTCAGAATCAGAAATCAGTCATACTTTGCCTAAGTAGCAACAACTCTTCTTCTTATACTGTTATATGTGTGTGTCAGAGGGTCACCATCTACGTTCCTGCCAGGTATGTAATACCAACGCATGCCGAGAGGGGGCACTGCCACTAACTGTGTCATCTTCCTTTGCCTCCACAGTACTGAGAAACCGCCCAGTGAGGGCGGGCATCATTAGTTTGCTAAAAAGCAGGAGAGACTGAGCCATACTAGACGTCTTGATAGGCAGCAGTTTTGCGTTAGAATGTGAGAGGGCAACATTTCTGTTTATAATCATGCCATCAAGCACAGTTTTGCTTTGTTTTGGAAGTAAATGGGGACAGCTGGGTTGGCACCGCAACAGTTGTCGCAGTTATTGACCTATTATCACCTTGAGCAACTACAATACCAAAACCATACTTTATCCTGATTAATTGGAACATTTATCATTTTCTTGTTTCTGGATCTCTGACTTTCTAAATAACAGACATCAGACAGTGAAGATGGGCAAATGCAAGTCAGGGCTCCTGACCCTCAGCACAGGGTCCACTTAGTGCTGTGTTCTGTCTCCTTTCCTTTTCTCCCTCTAAACCAATAACTGCACTTCCAATGTCACGTCTGTTAAACTGCTGAAGTTTGCTAATGACACCACCCTGATTAGCCTGCTTGCAGATGGGGACAAAGTGGAGCATCAGAGGGAGTTGGAACAGCTGATCGGCTATTGTCCCTCAACAATCTTACCTTGAAATTCACTGAAAACTGTGGAAATGATTGTGAATTTAGGAGACACTCCTCACCTCCATCTCCCCTAGTTATTAACGATGTACCTGTCAGCAGGGTGGATTCATTTGGATGTCAGGACTATCACTCACAGTCTGAACAAGGATAAAAACATAACTGTTCTTATCAAAAAATCTCAGCAGTGAATATTTTTTATCAATCACCTTAAAAAGTTTAACCTGCCCAACAAGTGCTGGTTCAATTTTATAGAGCTGTCATTGAAAAAATTCTCTTATTCTTCATAACAGTCTGATATGGCAGTGCATCTGCTCACTTAAAACATAAACTTCAGCGTGTTATTCAGAATGCAGAAAAGATTGTAGGCCTGAAACTGGACTCGAATGAAGTCCTATATACAGGACAGGTCAAGAAATGTGCTGGAAATATAATTTAAAAAGCTACACTCTGCCGGGCAGCCATCTCTTTCAGCCAGTACCAAGGAAATGTAACTGGTCACTAAAGGTAAGAACTACTGTATGTACTACAGTCTTTTCTGTTTCTATACTCCTGCATTCCATGTGAATTATGTTTATTCTGTATTAATTTTATAAAGGAGTTACTTAATATATTACTGAGAAGGAGCATAATTTTATATTACTATAATGTTTTATATCTCTGTGTTTTATGATATATATATATATATATATATATATATACGGATTCAGCGGGTTGGAAAATGGATGGATGGATATATATATATATATATATATTGTCACGCACGCGCGCATAGGGAGCCGCATAAAGACCCAATGAGCAGCGTAATATATTGCGCCAGGGGACAAAGGCGGGGTACTAACCTCTCTTTCGTTTTCACAGAAAGACAAAAAAAACACCGCCGTAGTCTACACGGAATTCCCTAACCACGCGCCACCACTTCCGCATTCCACCATTTCGCCTGGTCCACCTTAGATGACGTCATGGCTCCCATACAGCACCTCGGTTCCTTCCCAGCATTCTATTCATCAATTTCCGGTCCCACCCCATAAATGTTCCCCCTCATCATATGCATGCTGTCTGTTGTATACTTTATGCCAAATCACTGACCTTGGAGAAAAAATTATTGCAAACTGTACAGTATATGGGGCCGGAAAACCCCAAACCTTTATGCTTTTGTTGTCTGTTTATTACAATATATATATACCAGGGAGCCTTGCCCCCTGCTCGCTTTGCTCGCCAACCCCCCGGCCTTTGCGTGTCTGCCACTCACATATGTGGATTTCTCTTTCACCAAACAACAAATCTTTTAATTCTCATGGATCAACCTTTTCATTGGGAAGAAACATTACTTTTCCTTGATGGAAACATGATTTAGACGATCTACAAGTCTCCCACTTAAAGTTTAAAGCTAAACAATATCTACATACTTCTGTCATATCACCTATGTCCATATATTCAATCTCTTTTCACTGTTCCGTTATTTCACAAGTAATAATTTCCATTTGTTAGCGCTAATGCGATCTTTACTATCAGTTTTTTGAGACTTTCGAATTTTAGTACTTTCATAATCTCTAACCTGCTCTGCATGTGTATTGCACCAACGTTTCTGAACCTCTTTACGACGTTCTACTTTGTCTTCTACTCTTTGTCTTTTATTTTCAACCCCGCTTGGAGCTGAGAGTGCAGGAACTCTGTCTGACAATAGCATTCACATGAATGAGAAGTGATTGGACCATGGTCATGGTTGTAAATGTTTGAGAGGAGTGCGGGACTGAAATTGGGAGTGGGAGTTGAAATTATCTCCGAGAAAGTCTAGTCCCAGGATTTCCTTTTATAATAGATATATATATATATATACATAAATTATTTTCTCCTTTTATTACTATTGCATATAAAGTTGTGAGGTAGTCGTATGTTGTATATTGTGTTGTTAAATACTATGTACCTTGTTATGTGTTTGGACATGTTCCTATCAGCTATGTTGCCTGACAATTAAGTTCAAGTTCATTTTTTTCCTTGCTTAAAGCCAATCGAAGAAGACTATTTGTGATTTTGCCTGACATTAAACTTTAAGTGTTGTGGAACATATTTGAAATAAAGAAATATTAATCTCTAAATAACATTATAGAGACAACAAACATTGTTGTCAAAAATAATTTATCAATGTCAAAGTGAGAAAACAAAGCCTGAAGTTCAATACCAACAAATACAACATTTTAAAATGAAAGAGTCTGATTTATGGACCTTTATACCAAAATTAGAACATCAACTGTAAACTACTACACCTATGTCTTAAATGCCAGTATAGTTTGAAGGAATAAGAATTATTGGGTCTAGATCAGGTTTTCTGCTGTTACAAGTGTTTCTCTTACATTGAGAATGGTATAAAATGAGTTTAGTGATGACTGCTGATCCCTATAAAAGTATTAGTCTTTGTGGCAGTATAAGACCTGTGAAAGCATTTATTATTATTAGGAAAAAAAGACCTACTCTAAAATTTCAGGCATGTTAGTACAGTAGAGTCTATGTGGTATGTGCAGAGCAATAAGGATGTTTGGATTAATCTCCCATAAATTCTCACTGTGGCAGACATAACCTGCTAAGTGTAATACAGTATTGATCTCATAATCATAAAATGAGAAACAAACCAATTAGATTTAGGTGCTAAGGTGATAAGGCACAGTTGAAGTAATGACAGGAAATTCCATCTTGGTAAATAATTTGAAATTGCTTAGAGATGAATAAATGTTTTTACTGATCATTTATTCTCATAGGTGTATTTGTAAGTGCTATTATTATGTTTTTATAAATGACTTATGGTAATGTTGTTTAAAGTAACTGGATTTAAATAAAAGTATATTAAACACTGGTAGTATGCATTTGATTATTGGGATAAGCAGGGTTCCTGTCATGTTTCTCCTCTTGGTTTGGCACTCTTGATGACTGTGGTTTATTAGCTAGGCATTGTGGCTGTTTTGTTTTACTCTTATTGTTTTACTTGAATTTTTTTAGGCAGAGATGATGAAATATTCTTATTCACTAGCCTGGACTGTTAGGATGTTTTTGAAAGTGGGTTTTTGAAGTGCTCGCTGTCTGCCAATATTTCAGCATTTGTGTTGCAGGCGACTTTATGGTGAGATGTGCTAGTTGTCAGTTTATTGTATATAATTAGTATGTGAGTCTAACAAGTTTGTTGGCTTTCATGGTGATGTAAGAGCTTCTGCAGTTTCTAGGAATGGACAATTATGTCAATTTTACAGTGACTGGGTGGGTTTTATTGTTTATTTTATTTGTTATGTTAGAGCGCACTGGTGGGCTAAGTCAAGAGGCCTTCCAGAGTAGTATTATTATTGCAGCTAGTCAGCAAAAGATAATAGAAAAATAGTTTGGTTTCTTTTAATTATATTGTTTGGAGTCTTGTCAGTTTTCGAGGAAGGGGTTAGTAACGAGGAGACAATGCCATTGTTGTCATGATTTTTCACTTATGTCTGATCAGTGAGGTGTTTCACAATTACTTTTATCTTTTTTTTACGTAGAGTGTAAAAGATGCTTTGATATTTTCTGAATTTTAGTAAGATTGAGTTTACATTACTTTTTATCAGTTGGTGCTGTTACTGTAGGTCTACAGTTGTAGGAACTCTAGAATGGTATCTGTAAAGATGGTTATTTTCTAATTTCATTGGCATACTTAGTATTGGGCTTTTAAATAGGTGATTCTGAATGTGACAAACAGCCCTGCCACAGTGTGGCTGATTTTTTTCAGTGATTGGTGGCAAGGGAAAAGGATTGTGGATTTCCGGTGAGATAAAAGTGGGATTAAGGATCTAGACACTTGGCGTTTTGAAGATGTTGTCTGGTTTAATAGGGAGTGCAAGGTAGGGTGAGACTGCCTGTGGTTATGTAAGTGGCTATGGTTCATAATGAAGTTTCTGTAGCAATTGTTCAAATTTGTGAATACCCTGACTGTGATTGTGTGGATAATTAAGGCTGAGTAGACTGTAACAATACCTTTAAATAAGGCATGGTTTCAAATATGAAAGAACAGTTGCTGATTTTAATAAATTATGGTTGTAATGATCATTATGCCCAGATTCAAGAGACTGAGAACACAAATACCTGAAATAATTCCTAAACAGAACTATGCCGAGTTGAAAATTTAGTTGTTTTCTGTTAGTCAGTGGAGTTTCTGTTGTAACAAAATCCAGTACAAACATTGGGCTGAAAGATAAGATAGCTAGGACATAAAGACATGCAGGTTAGGTCGATTGGCGATTCTAAATTGGCCCTAGTGTATGCTTGGTGTGTGGGTGTTTGTGTGTGTGTCCTGTGGTGGGTTGGCGCCCTGCCCAGGATTGGTTCCCTGCCTTGCACCCTGTGTTGGCTGGGATTGGCTCCAGCAGACCCCCGTGACCCTGTGTTCGGATTCAGCGGGTTGGAAAATGGATGGATGGATAGACATTAATGGAACCTTTTCTTAAGCCAAAATGTGAACTGAGAAGTTCCAAAAGAACACACTTTTCTGCAGATATAAGAATAAAGTCTAATGGGGACAGTTAATCTGCTATTGTCTGGTGAAATAAGCATTGAATTTCTAATGAGGTTGTGTTGGCTGTACTTCAGACAATTATGAGATCAATATATTATTTCTGCTTGAGTGGAACATGTTGGCATAAGTTTGAATGCATTATCAGTTAATAAGGAGAAATGTTATAATTAAACGCCTTCCAACAAAATGATTACTTCAAAGTATTTGTTGGTCATAGCTGGTATTATAATTGTAACCATAAACATTATGAAATATGTAAAGAATTGATTATGTTAGAAGATGTACAGTTAGGTCCATAAATATTTGGACAGAGACAACTTTTTTCTAATTTTGGTTCTGTACATTACCACAATGAATTTTAAATGAAACAACTCAGATGCAGTTGAAGTGCAGACTTTCAGCTTTAATTCAGTGGGGTGAACAAAACGATTGCATAAAAATGCGAGGCAACTAAAGCATTTTTTTAACACAATCCCTTCATTTTAGGGGCTCAAAAGTAATTGGAAAAATTAAATAACTGGAAATAAAATGTTCATTTCTAATACTTGGTTGAAAACCCTTTGCTGGCAATGACAGCCTGAAGTCTTGAACTCATGGACATCACCAGATGCTGGGTTTCCTCCTTTTTAATGCTCTGCCAGGCCTTTACTGCAGCGGCTTTCAGTTACTGTTTGTTTGTGGGCCTTTCTGTCCGAAGTTTAGTCTTCAACAAGTGAAATGCATGCTCAATTGGGTTAAGATCAGGTGACTGACTTGGCCATTCAAGAATTTTTCACTTCTTTGCATTAATAAACTCTTGGGTTGCTTTGGCTGTATGTTTTGGGTCATTGTCCATCTGTATCATGAAACGCCACCCAATCAATTTGACTGCATTTAGTTGGATTTGAGCAGACAGTATGTCTCTGAACACCTCAGAATTCATTCGGTTGCTTCTGTCCTGTGTCACATCATCAATAAACACCAGTGTCCCAGTGCCACTGGCAGCCATGCACGCCCAAGCCATCACACAGCCTCCACCGTGTTTTACAGATGATGTGGTATGCTTTGGATAATGAGCTGTTCCACATCTTCTCCATACTTTTTTCTTGCCATCATTCTGGTAGAGGTTGATCTTGGTTTCATCAGTCCAAAGAATGTTTTTCCAGAACTGTGCTGGCTTTTTTAGATGTTCTTTAGCAAAGTCCAATCTAGCCCTTCTATTCTTGAGGCTTATGAGTGGCTTGCACCTTGCAGTGCACCCTCTGTATTTACTTTCATGCAGTCTTCTTGATATGGTAGACTTGGATATCGATACGCCTACCCCCTGGAGAGTGTTGTTCACTTGGTTGGCTGTTGTGAAGGGGTTTCTCTTCACCATGGAAATGATTCTGCGATCATCCACCACTGTTGTCTTCCGTGGACGTCCAGGTCTTTTTGCGTTGCTGAGTTCACCAGTGCTTGCTTTCTTTCTCAGGATGTACCAAACTGTAGATTTCGCCACTCGTAATATTGTAGCAATTTCTTGGATGGGTTTTTTCTGTTTTCGCAGCTTAAGGATGGCTTCTTTCACCTGCATGGAGAGCTCCTTTGACCGCATGTTGTCTGTTCACAGCAAAATCTTCCACATGCAAGCACCACACCTCAAATAAACTGCAGGCCTTTTATCTGCTTAATTGATAATGACATAACGACGGACTTGCCCACACCTGCCCATGAAATAGCCTTTGAGTCAATTATCCAATTACTTTTGAGCCCCTGAAATGAAGGGATTGTGTTAAAAAAATGCTTTAGTTGCCTCACATTTTTATGCAATCGTTTTGTTCACCCCACTGAATTAAAGCTGAAAGTCTGTACTTCAACTACATCTGAGTTGTTTCATTTAAAATTCATTGTGGTAATGTACAGAACCAAAATTAGAAAAAAGTTGTCTCTGTCCAAATATTTATGGACCTAACTGTATGTAGAAGATGATAAATTCTGTAACTGATGAGGTCAAATATTGGACAGTAGATATGTATATGACAGAGTATTGGTTGAATTTCAGGCTGATGTTAATGTCAAAAGTTATGATTATTCATTTATATCATACATTTCACACACTCATTCTGTCCTTCATGCTGCTGCTTCCTTACTCTCTTCTACACTTTCATATCACCACCTTCGTTACTGTTATGAGCACTGAGAAAGTAAACTTGAATTAGACACTGGTAACAGACAACCAGGAAATAAAAGATCTGCTACCCGCTCACATAAAAAGATAACCCCATGCTGTTATCTATCAGAAATGTGGGAAGACACAAACCTGCCACCAGTCCTCTCTGATCTCACCTAAAAAACCTGGATGCAGCCTTGCAAGTTAGTGCTGCCACAAGTTGGCCTGGAGGTCTTCTAACTTATTGTCAGTTATCCTTGACCTCACTACATCTCTTGGACTGGTCCCTCTTGCCTTTGTTAACATTTTCCTTCAGTTTGTTAAATTTGCAAGGTATAGCTCTTTCTTTTTAAAGAAAAATTAATTTTGCTTATGATGTATCTGAACTTACAGTTTACAACAGTTAGTGATGAAGGCTTCTGGTGTTTGATTGAAGCAGATGAATCAGACCAAAGGAGAATGTCCCTCCTTCTGTGTTTTGTAGTTTCCATCCATCCATCCATTATCCAACCCACTATATCCTAACTACAGGGTCACAGGGGTCTGTTGGTGGCAATCCCAGCCAACACAGGGCGCAAGGCAAGAAACAAACCCCATATGGTATGGGTGCCAGACCACCGCAGGGCGCGCATACACACACACACACTCACACACCAAGCACACACTAGGGACAATTTAGAATTGCCAATGCATCTAACCTGCATGTCTTTGGACTGTGGGAGGAAACCCACGCAGACACGGGGAGAACATGCAAACTCCACGCAGGGAGGACCCGGGAAGCGAACCCACTAAAGCCTCCTAACTGCGAGGCAGCTTCGCTACCCACTGCACCACTATGGTTTTGTAGTTTAGTCAGCTGAATGTTGGTTAATAGCTAAGATGAAAAGGATAATGAGTCACAATTGAAGTGTGAAGATGATATTAATCAGAAAAAAGTAACATCATTTGGTGCATAGCTTTCTCTTGGATTTACTTGAGGAATTTATAGTTTCTATGACAAACAAATGTTAGTTACTCTTTTAAACCTTGTTAAATGTTCTGTTGATTTTTAAACACAATAGTATACAATTTCTAGTAATTTCATTATCTTTTAAGTAATTACAGACATTTTATTAAACAGAATATAACAAATTTGGGTTGTCTAAAAGATATACTTTTTAGTGTTTGTAAACAGACTAATAGGGCAACGTACAGTATATTTGTTGTTGGCTGGTTTGTCCTTGTGATACTTTAGGGTGCTTTGGCAGTAGCTACCAAGTTTAAAAGATGATGGGAGTGAATTACATTTATGTTGCTATTCTGCTGTCTTGCTTGAACAGGATAGAGGATAAGATATGGTTTGTTCAAAATAATTTTGCCTGTGTTAATCAATGTCAAACACATGGCATGCTTAACACCAATTGCAGCTTTCCATAACTACCTTTAAAACCTTCACATCAATGATAGAAAACTCCAACATATAATACATGGGTGGCAGTGTGGAAGATTTGAATGATCCATGTAGATAAGACAATGAGAAAGACGTAACAAAGCACAATAACACCCTAAAATAAGAACCAAAATGTGTAATCTGAGGCAACACCAAACCAAATAGATCAAACACTTGACATGGCACAAAGGTGACTCCAAAGGCATCACACAGCAAAATACTGGAGCAGCTTTTGGAGAGAACTCTTTTATTTTCCCACCTATCTTATCACATAACAGTCCAAAGTAAGTGTTACCGAACAACAAGCAGGAATGAGCATTCAGGAATGACTTCACAATGATGCCTGACAATCAGATATTAGTGTGGGATTTATTTTTTTTAGTACTGAAGTAAGTCTAAGTTTTGTAGCTGCTTGAAACTATGGGCTTGCTTTTGGAAGTCACTATTAGTATTTAAAAAATTAAAATTCTAATTAACAGAGTGAAACACAGAGTCAGACAACATTTATGAAGCATCAATTTACAGGTGCTGCTTCAAAGCCAAAGTGGTGATTAGATGTGAAGTGGTTCAGGATTTGATGAAAGTGGCATACAGCTAAGAATTTAGTTTGAAAGATTATATGTTCCGTAGACCGTGAAATCTTGTGAGTACAAAGAACCTTATCCATATATGTCATCTGTAATGGTGAGCTTTGCAGTACTCTATTGTTTGTAATGATGTGAAGTGCTGTAGATATATCTAGGTAGAATTTTTAAAGTTAGGGTTTAGTTGAGTTGCAAATTAACCCTGTATAAGGTTTCATTAAGCTCATATTATGATTATACCACTAGCCAGGAGAGCCACACTCCTAAAAAAGTCACATAAATGGGCCTTTGGCAGTTAATACAGCTAGGCACCAGCTTTATTTCACTTTGAGTGCTGGACTAATGCTGGAGTCAAAGAAGGTTAAAAAATGTACTAGAAATATGAAACGTTCTGAATTAAATAAATTGAACAGTTGACAGTCTTAGGATGGTTCTTTTCACATAATGTTGTGTCATCACCAAAACACTATGAGCAGAAGGTAGTCTATTTTACCTGAAATTAAGATGGTGGAGATACGCCTAAATAATATGGCTAATCTAGATGTCATTAATAAGCAGACCTACATCACTACATGGTAATTGTCTTGGACTAGTTATGCAATATTTGAATGTCTGATATACCATTTGACAGTTCCTTGTATATAAAGGATTAAACTGATTGTGAACATTGGTTTAATAGATTCAGAAATTGACAAAAGGAGGAATGAAGCTGGTGGAATAAAACTACGCTGGAAGTTAGACTGGCAGTAAACAGTACACCTAAAATGAACAAATAAATTGGTTTTGGGTTATTCTCTAAAATGGCCTAATTATTTGGTTTGCCGGTTGTATATTTCAGTAGTTATATTATATGTGAAAATAGGACAGTTTCCACTATTTTTATAGCTGGTTGAGAGTGAGTGTGAATAAGAAGATGTCTAGGAGGTATAAGGTTATCGAGACTAACAGAAGGGTGGTTAGGTGAATGGCACAATTGTCAGTCCCTGGACTTGGAGCTGCTATGGGCTATGAATTCATCATAATGGTGATAAGATGGCAGTTAAGTCATGATTAAGACATGAGCATGGGAAGGCCGCTATACAAATAAAATGTATTATTATTATCATTATTATTATTATTATTATTAAGACATAGTGGACAGGAGTAGGCAGGCAAATGCAAGAAAAGCTCCTGCTCATTAGCTGCTTGAAGAAGTGAGAGGTCTGGTCTGTTTAAAAATTCTGGTTTGGGGCTTTTTAAACTTTGTGTTGGGGAATTCTGGGGAATTTTCTAATTCTATAAATAAAAGAAATGTTGGGAATATATACCCATAAAAATTAAAGCTGAAGATAAGATTTTTTTGAATGTTATTAGGGGTGGTTGGCCTAATACTACACCACTTTAGCATTTCTTGAAAATAATTTAGCATTAGATCAGGAGTCAGTGTTTTTATGTATTTAATTTTGATAGGTAATAATAATAATAATAAAAATAATAATAATAATAATACATTTTATTTATATAGCGCCTTTCCCATGCTCATGTCTTAATCATGATTTAACTGCCATATTATCACCTTTATGATGAATTCATAGCCCATAGGAGCTCCAAGTCCAGGGACTGACAATTGTGCCATTCACCTAACCACCCTTCTGACCATACTGTATGGTTTGCCCTACAGATCCCAAAGCATTTGTTTAAAAAATGATGTTTGTTTCAAGTTTTTTGTTCATACTATACAAAAGTTAATGTTTAGGTGTTCATGGCATGCATATGGCTTGTTTATAATTACTGAGACTTTTGGATATAAGTGTAAAATATTTTATAAAGACATAAGGCTGAAGTTGAAGCCAGAAGGTTGCCGATTCAAATCCCGTAAACACCAGAAGTGACTCGACTCCGTTGGGCGCTTGAGCAAGGCCCTTAACCTGCAGTTGCGCTGTCCTGGGTATGACGTTAATCTACATCCAATCCTGCAAACAGGTCCTCCAACTTACAGGGAAAACTTGGGAGTTGGTGGAAGGATTGGCACTCCTGCCACTATAAAAAGCCTTACACATTGTCCCAGTGTGGTGCTGAGGTGTCACATGCTGCACTTGAGTCCCAATCCAGGTCATTCATCGTGTGCTGGGTGAGGCAACGCATTATCAATATACTCCAATGTTATGTTTAAGTAATGTTTTAAAAGAAAATTAACTTGGTAATCACCTTGAAACTAGTTTAAGATATATTAGGTGTTTGTATGCGTGGTAAGGAGAGGAACATCACTGAAGATATTCACATGCATGTCATTTTAATTTCTACACCTTACGGTTTGTCTGTTTTTGTCCTTCTTTTTGCAAACTAAAAAAATGCATATGCAATGCTAATGGGGTTCATCATGAAATCATTAAGTAAAAGAATGTACCTAAAATTAAATGTCTTAGATTGAAGAATGGTTAATTTAATAAATGATGGATTACCGTGCATCCAAGAAAAGAAAAGTCTTACTGTTAGCGAAATTTATTAATATAAATGATGTAACACAACACAGGCTCTTTTACATACAGTCAACAGTATATTTCCTCCTTATCCTCCTCCCCAGTGAGATTTGTTACTACTCTATTCTTGATTCCAACCCACCCAGCAGAAGAGAACAAGAGACTTATTTTAAAGCCAGAACCTGGAGTTCTTCTCATACATTCTCAGAATTACTTCCAGGGGTAAGAGATGAAGGCAGGAAAGCTGGTTCTGAAGAACTTCCTCCTGTGGCTCTGAAAGCCCTTGGTGGGGCTACCACTCCATCTACATTTCCCATGGAGTGCTGTGGAAATCTAACCTGGGATGCTGCCAAAGGTATGATGTCGTTCAGCATACTGGGGTTGTACATATGCTCAGCCAGGCAGTCCACTACTACACAGAAATTATACTGGTTTCCAGTCTGAGAAAGGTACCACCAAACACCCCTTGGCCAAGACACCACTCTATCCACACCCTCCTCTACTTTTCTCCTCCCCAAGCTGACCCCCATATTGCAAAGCTACCAGTCCTGTGATTAGAAGTGATTATTCCATAACAAGTTCAACTGTGGGTTACAATGTTCTAAGATGAGTTTACTGTATGTCTCTGAATGGCCTTCTCCTGGTCCAAAAAGAAATAAATGCCAGATGCTGCATAAGAACTGCTGGCAGGTGTTTTGGTCACTCACATTTATGGGCTTAGGGATATTACTTCAACTTTGAACTCTCTTAAACATCTTAAAGGGGCTATGTCTCCATGTATATTTTAACCTCCTGACATGTAGACCCAGTGGTATACATGTTGCCGTCACACTGCCTGTTAAAGATGCATCCGGCGCCGCCGTGAGTGGCAGCCTTTTCAGCAGCTCCGTGTATGACTGTATATGTATGTGTACTTTTCTACTTTTATTTTTCTATTTTTATTTATTGATCACTCCTACCACTTTATTTTATGTGGATTCCTTCCCTGGACACACTTACTTTTACAACGTGGGCATGGATTTTAACACGCCGAGACTCGCCTATTCTAGTACTCAACTTCGGGCGCTGAGAACAAATGCCAGTTCCGGTGTGGTTCCATATTTACCTGACGAGGTAAGAAGGCGGTATCGTGGCAGCAGAGCCGGCACTAAGCTAAAAAAGAAGCGGCTTGCGAGAAAGTGGCGTTTCAAGCCTTCGGTGCCTTCTGTGATTCTGGGGAATGTAAACTCAATCTCAAATAAGATCGACGAACTGGCTGCGCTGGTGAAAAATGTAAGGACCTACAGAGAATGCAGTTTGTTGTGTTTCTGCGAAACGTGGCTAAATAACACCATCCCAGATGCCAACGTGGAGCTACCCGGGTTTAGCACAGTTAGAGCGGACAGAGATGCAAGTACCTGTGGTAAGCACAAAGGAGGAGGACTCGCTCTCTATATTAATACACGGTGGTGTCACTCTGGACATGTTAACGTCAAAATCTCCACTTGCTGCAGGGATATCGAACTGTTGGCCGTAAGTTTACGTCCCTACTATTTGCCCAGAGAGTTTGGACATGTCATTGTTGTTATTGTATACATTCCTCCTCGGGCAGACGTGGAGTCAGCGAGTGACATCATCCATTCCGCTGTTGCTAAGTTACAAACGCAGCACCCTGAGGCGCTTGTGCTAATCGCTGGAGACTTTAACCATGTGACGCTGGACAAAACATTGCCTGCATTCTCCCAGTATGTGGACTGTAACACCCGGGGAAATAAGACTATTGATTTACTGTATGCAAACGTTAAAGACGCATACAGCGCCACCCCGCTGCCTGCGCTTGGGAAAGGAGATCATAACCTGATTCAGCTTCAGCCTCACTATAAACCAAAAGTTAGAGTCCTACCTGTAACCACACGATCATTCAGGAAGTGGACCCCGGAGGCTGAGAATACTCTGAGAGAACTTTTTGGAACTACAGACTGGGATATCCTGCAGGGATCTCATAATGAGAACATTGAGGAAGTTGTTGACTGCACTACTGACTACATCAACTTCTGTATGGACATTGTAGTTCCAGTAAGAACAGTACGCTGCTATGCTAACAACAAGCCATGGATTACAAGTGACATCAAGGGCCTTTTGAATCAGAAGAAAAGGGCTTTTAAAGACGGTGATCAGCATGAGCTCAAGCGCGTGCAGAAGGAACTCCGAGTCCAACTCAGGGCGGCGAAGGAGCAGTACAGGAGAAAGCTGGAGCAGAAGTTGCAGAATAACAGCATGAAGGAAGTGTGGGATGGGATGAAGATCATCACTGGCTGCAGCTCGAAGCGGGGTACCACCATTGAGAGAGACGTGAAGAGAGCAAACCAAATGAACAACTTTTTTAACAGGTTTGACCACCCTAACCCACTCTCACCTCGGAGTACTGCACCCTCCACACATCCTTCTGCTGATACCAGCATAGGAAAAACATCCCCACCCATAATAACAACAGCGCAAGTGAGCAGAGAGCTGAGGAGACTTCGTGCCAGCAAAGCAGCGGGTCCAGATGGAGTATCGCCACGACTGCTGAAGGTCTGTGCATTGGAGCTGGGGGGTCCTCTACAGCGCATCTTCAACCTGAGCCTGGAACAGGGGAGAGTCCCGAGGCTTTGGAAAACATCTTGTATCACCCCAGTCCCAAAGGTATCACGTCCTAGTGAGCTGAATGACTTTCGGCCTGTTGCTCTGACATCACATGTGATGAAGACCATGGAGAGGCTGCTGCTTCACCACCTTAGGCCACAGGTTCAACACGCCCTTGACCCTCTGCAGTTTGCATATCAGGAGAAGGTGGGAGCGGAAGATGCCATCATCTATATGCTACACCGATCCCTCTTTCACTTGGACAGAGGCAGTGGTGCTGTAAGAATTATGTTTCTAGACTTCTCTAGCGCCTTCAACACAATCCAACCTCTGCTCCTTAGGGACAAGCTGACAGAGATGGGATTAGATTCATACCTAGTGGCATGGATCGTGGACTATCTTAAAGACAGACCTCAGTATGTGCGTCTTGGGAACTGCATGTCTGACATTGTGGTCAGCAACACAGGAGCGCCACAGGGGACTGTACTTTCTCCGGTCCTGTTCAGCCTATATACATCGGACTTCCAATACAACTCGGAGTCCTGCCATGTGCAAAAGTTCGCTGATGACACTGCTATCGTGGGCTGTATCAGGAATGGGCTGGAGGAGAAGTATAGGGACCTAATCAATGACTTTGTTAAATGGTCCAACTCAAACCACCTACACCTGAACACCAGCAAAACCAAGGAGCTGGTGGTGGATTTTAGGAGGCCCAGACCCCTCATAGACCCAGTGATCATCAAAGGTGACTGTGTGCAGATGGTGCAGACCTATAAATATCTGGGAGTGCAGCTGGATGATAAATTAGACTGGACTGCCAATACTGATGCGCTGTGCAAGAAAGGACAAAGCCGGTTATACTTCCTTAGAAGGCTGGCTTCCTTCAACATCTGCAATAAGATGCTGCAGATGTTCTATCAAACAGTTGTGGCGAGCGCCCTCTTCTACGCAGTGGTGTGCTGGGGAGGCAGCATTAAGAGGAAAGACGCCTCACGCCTGGACAAACTGGTGAGGAAGGCAGGCTCTATTGTTGGCATGGAGCTGGACAGTTTAACATCTGTGGCAGAGCGAAGGGCGCTCAGCAGGCTCCTATCAATTATGGAGAATCCACTGCATCCACTAAATAATGTCATCTCCAGACAGAAGAGCAGCTTCAGCGACAGACTGCTGTCACTGTCCTGCTCCACAGACAGATTGAGGAGATCGTTCCTCCCCCAAACTATGCGACTCTTTAATTCCACCAGGGGGGGTAAACGTTAATATTTAACATTATACATAGTTATTGTCTGTTTTTTTCACCTGTATTATTATCATTCTTTAATTTAATATTATTTATTGTATCAGTATGCTGCTGCTGAAGAATGTGAATTTCCCATTGGGATTAATAAAGTATCTATCTATCTATCTATCTATCTATCTATCTATCTATCTATCTATCTATCTATCTATCTATCTATCTATCTATCTATCTATCTATCTATCTATCTATCTATCTATCTATCTATCTATCTAAAGGAGAGTGTAAACTCTTGTATTTATATACACAGACAGTCATTTTAGATGACCTTTCCTCTGATTTTCAGTCCTAGCTTTCATTTACAAAGTTTTAGCCAGTCAGAGGCAGTCAGATGTGTGCCGATCACCTAGTGTGACATACTCAACAACTCACAACTCACTCTTACTCTACCTAGCTAATGATTTGCTTAAATAAAATAAAACAGGTTTGATTATCCCTTTAGTTGGAAGGGAAGGCTGTGTGTGCAGGAGAGCTGACAATCAATGATTGTTCACCCAGAAGTACATATAATGTAATGAAGATGAATTAAGAAACCTACATGTTTTGAACCTTGTAAACAGTAGAACAGCTTGTCTTTCTTTTGTATTGTGTTTTACATACTAAAACAGAATGGATAAAAGAAAATGGGCAGAGAATGCACCTCACTGCAGCTGTTAACTCTTCGTGCAGCACAAAGAGTATGAACCTCACAAACAGAAGAGAAGCTCATCTGTCTGATGTATTGAATATTCCATGCCATAATGGAAAAAAGAAATAAAGGGTCAAGGTTGCTGCAGAACGTGCCACAGCTGTTAACCCTTCACACAGTGCCAGCTCCGTCATGCAGCACACTATTGACTGTCAGAAAAAGGGGCAAGCAATACTGTGCTGAAAGATCGGTGCTTGGTTGGCAAATGTGACATAGGCTACGATGTTCTGTCATTTTTGTTTACATGGTGCTGTGACAAGATCAGTGATTGTAGTCAGTAAATCTGACATACTCCAAGACAAAATGTTGCATAATGTGACATTGGTTTAATATGGATGGGACCTTGTCTTTCTTACAAAATTTGGAATAGAAGATGTCTGTTCCCACTTCCTCATTATTTAATGAGGCAAAGGTAGGTGCGAAAATATGACCTTGGAGTGCCTTCTGGATGGCCGTCAAAACCATATTGGTGGATAAGCCCTTCCACTAGATCCCTTACTTGTTATTTGTCTCCTGGCCAGTCTGGGGCACTCCATGGGCAAAATAGGGGGATCCTATGCAGACTTTGCCACATCAGGAACATGACATTCCTGTGGCTATGACATCTCTTTTTTAAGAGTCAGTGTAACTTTAATGCCTGTATTAGTACAAAGGCCATTTTTACTATGTACACCTATTTTTTGTACTCTTTCTGAATCCCATTGTTTAAGTACCCATCTTCCTGGCACAGTGTTTAGCCATTTTAAACTCTTTTTGTTACCAACTTGTAGGAACTAGTTCTATTTTGCTCCTGTAATGTGCATCAGGGATCGCTTTGCTGTGTTTGGATATGATTTACTATACAAGAGGTACTCACCTATACAGCCAAATCAGTTCTTGATAAAATTTCTAGCTTATAGACTTTGAAAGTAGACTTCTCCTGTCTCCAACAAAGCACTAGTTATCATTTCCAGCATTTGGGAAGTGTTTTTGATGGTGTCAAGTATCTGCAAAAGTGTATGCAGTGGCTGGAGTAGCACTTTCATTTCAAGACTGTCAGTTTTGGGGTTTTGTTGCTACCGTGCTAACTAGTTTCCTACCTCTTTAAACTTTCAGTGTTCTTAGTGTAAAATGGAGCAAAGGCAGTGTGCTTCCTCCAAGTATACTGTGGGAGTATATTGCTCTGGCAGACAGTCCTCCACTGCCCATCCATTATACTCACTTTCTGTCTGCGAAAGTACTAAGCAGCCAAGCTGAGTCATTTCATGGAGGATTGTCTATTGGGTTTGGCTGCCAAGACAAGAATTCAATTAAGAATGTTAGTTTTATAAAAAAAAAAAAAAGATTTTTTATTTGGTTTATAGTGCTCTGAAAGCATTTATCCCTTTTTTAGCCAAAATTGAAAATGCTATAAAACTTTAAATGAAAGTGTTGAAAATGTGCTGAAACCTGTTGTTTAATCTGAAGCTGAACCAGGAACAGAGTAAGAGATCCCATTCATTGTTAGACACTGAAGTTAACATTGAAATGAGGATTAAAAAACACATCCTTAGAACAAATCTTACATGATTAAAAAGAGAAGATACAGAGCACTAACCAGACATACAACAAATGCTTTTATTTGTTTTTGAAACCCAAATCTTTTTAGCTCTAAGTTAGAATTGCTGACCATTTACTGTTTCATTCAGTGTATCCAAAAGTGATTCCCTCTATCACTGAAACTTAATTCAGAATAATCAATTTTAGCAAAAGGAAGGGATCTGGTACTATATTAAGATAAAACCTCAAGATAATCAAGCACTAAAAACTGAAATATAAGTGTGCATTATTACTATAGACAGAAGATTTGTGTTCTAAGTGATGTTGAAGCTTGATTAAGAACTCAGGAGAACCTCTTCGATAAATCATTTAAAAACAATGCTGTGAATGACTGCATTTGTTAAGTATTTCAATGTCACTTCCATAAAATGGTCACCTGTTAGAAAATCCAAGGAGTCTATTCTAGTTTTGCATGCAGCTACCACTAGAAGTGAAAGACTGGTACATCAAAAACCCCTTGTCTTTGCATTTGAAAAAGTAAATCTGAATCACACCGTGACTTCTTAATTCAGTGCTTCAATAATATTTCTACTGCAATCTTTATCATTTTTCAGGAATACAATTAAGATATTTTACATATGGGTTTGTTAACTGTCATTTTGGTGGCCACTTGCATGTCCCCAAAAAACGAGAACATGATGGAAGGCAGAGACTGACAAGGCACAGAATGAAAATCATAACCATATAAAAGAGCTGAGGTCAATTTGAAGTACAGTCTACACATGAACTGAGAACTAAACTAAGTGTTTTCTTTCCTTGCTGCCTCCAAGAATGTGCTATTCTCTCTACAATATTCTTAGATGCTGATACATATTTGAAGTTAGGCATTCATGCAATCCAACTCTGCATCACATTTGTGCTGAATGAGATAAAAACATGCAAAATAATAATTTCAGTGGTGGAAAAGAAGGATAAACAGGCATCTATCTAGATTTTGCTGAGCACAGAAGATGAGGGGCTGAAAAACTGGACTGTTTGACCTAAAGCTAGATGTCTGGGAACCCTAAGGGCTCTTATTTGGTCCACAATCCATACGCCTTACAAAATTTCTACAGTAAGTTTATATTGGTGTTTACTAAGCTAGAAAGGGACAAGTCATTTTCTATGGGACCCCAAATAGGGTGTGGTTTATTATATTATTTCATAGAATTTAAATATATACCTCATGACAATTAAACAAGCCATCATGGACCACTTGCAGAAGAACTGATTCAGGTCAGGGATGGACTAGAGAGATTCAAAATCTAAAAAACATAGTTATCACATGAGCTTCAAAAATGAGCTATATTACAAAATCTAAAAATAAAGAAAATAATGTAAAAGCTGAACATTGACAAATGTTACTTTTAAAGTATAGGCAAGTTTGCAAAGACACAGGAATAATAAGTTCCTCTTCTGCAACATAAGTGAGCCTTTCAGCTAAGATATGTCATAACCAAAATTCTCTATTTTGAAATAATTAAACAAAAATATATTTGGTTTATAAAATGCTTATACAGTAAGCTTGAGATTGTTTCTTTAATAGTAACTACAATGATGATAAGAAAAATTGGAATGTACATAATTAATTAATTAGAAAAGATTAGTCATAAACAAAAATGAATGTTTTATGTATTTTATATGTTATAATACTAGAATGCCATTTTATGGCTATAGGCAGTATAGAATAGTAGGTGTCATGCAGCACACTTGTACTGGGAATACATTTTTTTTATCGATTTTATTTATAAGTCAGACTTAACAAACCAGATTTCAACCCCAACCCAAAAGAAAGAGAGGAGAGCCAACAACAAGAACAAATTTTTAAAAACAGCAAAGAAGGGAGAATATGCTTTTCCCCGATGTAAATGCTTATTCTAAAAAGAGACTAGTTAGATCTTGCAATATTTTAAAAGTTTTGTACAGATCCTTTAAGTGAGAATTAAATGTTTTCCAATTTCAAAAAGTATAGAACATCAGTTACCCACTGACTTATAACAGGTGGTCTGGGATTCTTCCAGTTGAGCAAGATAAGTCTACATGCTAATAGTGTAGTAAAGGCAATTAAAGTTTGTTTGTCCTTCTGCACTTTAATCCCATCTGGGAGTATGCCAAACACAGCTGTTAATGGGTTCGGAGTGATTGTGACACCAAAACTGTCTGATAGGCATTCAAAGATTTTTGTCCAGAATGATGTCAATTTGGTGTACACCCAAAATGTGCATAATTTAAAAGAGACAACAGAATTTATTAAAATGAGTTTTCCATCCTAATGGCAGATGAGAGGGCAGAATCCATGTCAGTACTCTTCAATTATTGTAAGAACATTCTCTTTCTTTATTATGAACATTTTAACTGTGCTATAAAGGTTACATACTAAACAAGCAATGAGTTACACTATTATAATTTGTATTACACTCATTTAATCTCATGTTACTGAATATTGTTTTGTCCTTTAATGAGTAAGATATAAATTTTAATATTAATTTAATCAAAATTATTAAATTTTTCCTGCCTCAGAGGATTAAACATGGGGAGTGTTGTCCTAAAGGTTTCATTGAAGGCTTAATCATGGTTAGAGAGATAAACTATAGGACAACAGGGGCTTCACACCTACAAAAGGTAACTGAATTTATTAAAGCAGCCCCATCACCAGGTGGTGAGACCAGAGATCTGGAACTGCAGAGTGAATCTTAAGGGCCCTAAGATCACCTTTGCCACCAAATCTGTGACCACTTATCCTGGGAAAAAGAGACGGACAACCTTGGTATCCCTACAGACACTTACAGAATTCAAAAATTGCGTGTTCAAAGAGGTTGGATGTATTCATAGCACTTTTAAAAATTACTTTTCAATGAAAGGAAATCAGTTTATTTAATCTTACTGGCACCGCTATTGAGTCGAATAAACATTTGCATGAAATTTAAAGTAAATGGAGATCCTTCATTTTAGCTCCTCATTTTCATATATCCACAGTGTAGTCCTCTGCTTTTAGTAGATGTGAATTGACAAGGACAGCTACACTTATCTAATTAATAATGATCCTCAAATAATTGTTAATTTCAGTCGAGTCTAATATATATTGTAGCAATAAGTGACCTGTAAAATAGAGACAAATTTCATGCAAATTATATTATTCATTTAATGGCATTTAATGAAACAAAAATTTTAATAATACCTATCACCCTGTCAGTTAGGAGAAGGGTTATATTCTTCAGCAACTATCATTTTATTTGTTTTTTAATAATAATAATAATAATAACACATTTTATTTATACAAGGCACCTTTCAGAGAACTCAAGGACACCGAACAAACAATAAATAAATAAAAGACGCAATTATAAACAACTTAAAACATCAGAAAATCTAAAAATTAAAACCAAACAAAACCACTATAATCAGGAGGAAAAAGAAAAAGCCATTTTAAACAGATGTGTTTTAAGTTTACATTTGAAGGATGAATATGATTTGATATTTCGGAGATCCGCAGGTAATGAATTCCACAGCTTGGGAGCAGAACGGCTGAAAGCTTTGCTCCCCATGGTGGTTAGACGGGCGGGAGGGACGGTCAGATGGGTGGAGGAAGAGGATCTAAGGTTACGGGATAGAATGGCAACATGAAGAAGGTCAGACAGATATGGAGGGGCGAGGTTATGGATGGCCTTAAATGTTAATAGCAGAATCTTAAAATCAATACGAAACTTGATCGGGAGCCAATGAAGCTGCTGCAAGACCGGAGTAATATGGTGAATAGATGGGGTTCGAGTGATGATACGTGCTGCAGAATTCTGGACTAACTGAAGCTTATGAAGAGATTTATTAGGGAGACCAAAGAGGAGTGAATTGCAGTAGTCCAGCCGAGAAGTGACAATACTATGAACAAGAATGGCAGTGGTATGAGGAGTGAGGGAGGGGCGAATGCGATTAATATTACGTAGGTGGAAGTAAGCAGACCAGGTGATGTTATTAATGTGACATTGGAAAGATAGAGTACTGTTGAGGATGACACCCAGACTCTTGACCTGAGATGATGGGGAAACAACAGAGTTTTTTAAACCACCTAAATCTTGACATGAGGGTCATCCTACTCTGTTGGGCCCTTGAACAAGACCCTTAACCTGAAAGGTGTTCCAGGGGCACTGTACAATGGCTGACCCTGTACTATGACTTCCAAAGGCCATGCGAAAAGACAGTTGCTAAAAAATACCAAATGACATCTTCAGCTCATACGCTCAGGATTCACTTAAAAAAAGTAACATAAGAAAAAGTCAGAAAGAAAGTTGAAGCAGCATCATGCAAGTTTAATGCAAGTTCATGCACATACAAATGGTTGAAGTTTACATGGTTCTTATTTAAATAAAAGCATTTAATCAAAATGTAGAAACCTGCTACATCCTTTGTCACATGCTGACATGTTGTCTCTCTAAACCTGTAGGTCAGTCTGACCACCTGGTGCCTTTTTTATGACTTTTTTTTTTTTTACCAAACTTTAAAATAATTAGAAACAAATATAAATCAAGCAACTCAATCTTTCACATGCTTTTGCTTTTGCACCTACTTTTACCTTTTTTGAAATTCTAGTTTAAGCAATTTAAAAAATGAAAACAAATCAGTTCAGAGGAGGGAGACTTTTTTTAAAAGCTAATTTTACTATGGTTCAATAACATGCCTAATCTCAAAGTAAATTATAGGCTTTACCTAAAACTGTGTATCTCCACAAAGGTACTCTTAATTATTGTACGACATTCATCAGATTGCTGTCTCAATAATATATAACCATAAGGGTATGGAAAAAAGTATAAATAAGGATGGCACATTGCAAGGTTTCAAATAATCCAAATTTTCTTAACCTTTTTGCTATGCATCTTACAGTGCAGCATTGTAGTTGTAATTATTTATCTATGATTTGTTAAGCTGCGTGGTCTCCAGTCTCGCTTGCAGCTTGGCAGTTTAACATTGCTGCAACACATGCCAAAATTGCTTACAATGAAAAAATACAAGGAGTAAGCTTGCTCTGTACCTCAACATGATAAAACCTCATTGACTAACACTGTTAAACTTTCATCTCACAACAGAATGTCCTTTATTCATTATTCCTACCCATTTCTAATAAAAAGAAAGATCTAATCTGTTATCTTAGAGATTAAAGTTCTGCTCCCATTCTAGTCACTCTGAAAAATAGTAGTGTGCATGTAATGGTTGTTGTGCTCAATCCTTGCTTACTATCTCACAATCCTTTTGCTTTCCTATAAAGTTGTACAGGGTGGCCAACCTCCACCGAGACGACTCCCATCTCGCCTGCCTCCGTGTTGCCGGCCTTGTTTCCTTGTGGTTTGACCCCTGGAAACCACTTTTGTGGTGGAAGTGTAAATGTGAGTACCAAATTTGATCATTTTTCTCTTCATCACGTAATGCAGTCATCCCGGTGGAGGCAGGCCACTTTTTCGTGGGCCACACTGTATTCGGCTTCACATCGGACTACATGATTGCTTCATTACAGTCCAGTTGAGTGATGTTAGCAGTCTAATTGTCCTTCCTATTATCTTACATTTCATGGGTTTTATTACAGTACATCCAGTCTTTAGAATGACTCTGTTCACTTCTTCAAAAGGCAACTTAAGGTATATACATGACACCAGCACTCACCTTCTCTTTCAGCATTACACCCCATCCCATATTTTCTTGTTACTTTATATTTAGAATTATGCATTTAATAATTCATTTTTTTCAATATTTGCATAGTTTACTTTTTTCTTACATTTTCCAGAATTGTATTCTTTATGCAGTGTTATTTATTGGTCTTTTCAGATTTTGTATTTGTGCTGTAGTTGTTTCCTTTTGATTTTATGATAAGCACTGTAAACATGAGAAGGCTTGAAAAAAACCATACTATTAATATTATGCATATGATTTCTAACACTTCCAGTGCCCTTCGTGAAGACAGGTGCTTTACAGATCACTTCATGTTACCTAGCAAACTGAGTTGCAGACAAAGTAATTCATCAGTTTGTATTCCATAAAAATGTTGTTCTGGTCATTTACTATCAGTGCCTAAGATAATGCCATTTTGTTTTTTTATTTCAGTACTTTGGAAGTACTGAAATAAAAAAAAAAAACAATACTTCAGTATTTTGAAAATTGCAAATAATTCAGCATTAGTCCTCCTAATGTATTGTGTTTATGTGGAGTTACCTGACCCAACAAAAGCGTGATCTCTCCTATAGTTCATTTAAAAGCATTTAAGACTAATTATAAACTGGATCCAATTGATATGCTGCTGTCATTAAGCCAGAAATGACAATTCTTGAAGAGATGACAAAAATTACCTTAAATAAACCCAATTACACAGACTGAGAATTCTATTTAAAATCTTGTGAACTGTTTAGTAACAGTCAGGGGCTTATGCATTAAGCAAGTTTGACTTAAATCACTTTTCTTAAATGAGACAAAACACAGGACATGGTAAGCACAGATCTGGTTATTCTTTTCTTTTGTTGTATTACTTAACTCTTTGTTAAGGCTATCACCAGAAAAACTATCTAGATGTTACTGGTTTGTATTAAATGGTTCAAATGGTAATGCAGTTTTGAATACAGGTTCAAATGGTAATGCAGTTTTTGTTGTTAGTACTAAAACATGAAAAAAGTTTGTCTTTTAGGTATTTGTTCAACATTTCTTCCATTTCCTGTCATCCTACACTTACATAGATCTTTGTAGTCACGGAACACACATGAAATGCATGTGTTCCAAATGACAATATATTTTTTAGCCTATACAGCTCTACGTACCTGACTCCCTGATAAACAAGGCTTGAGCTGGGAGAGGTATTTGCACTTACTGTGGAGGTGTGAGGATGGGATAGTAGGCTGCTTGCTGCTTGGGCTTATTGACACATTTACAAGACAAAAGACGCTGATGGAGAGGTGTGAGCAGATTTAAGGTGGGCCGGATTTACGAGTTTTTTCATAAGCTTTGGTAATTCTAGTGTTAATGAATCCACTCCCCCCGAGATTTGTTTACATCTGTCAACCCCATGGCTCTGGCTGGGGAGGAGGTCTCGCAATAATTTATCGCAAGAAGTGGAAAGTCCTGCCATTGTCTATTACTACCTTCACCTCTTTTGAATCCATTGTGTGTCAACTGACTGGACCTATTCCTACTATAATTGAACTGCTCCCCTAAACCAAATAATGACTTTTTGAATGACTTTGATGTTCTCCTTACACACCTATTTTCTGTTTCATCAAACATAATACTTCTGGGGGATTTTAATATACACATGGATAATACCAATGTCCATCTTACTGAAGACTTTACATCCTGCCTTGAGAGTTTTGGATTCCAGCATCATACTGATGTTCCTACTCACTCTAAAGGACATATCTTGGATTTGATCTGCTGTTCTGGCGTTAGCCCCCTTGATTGTACTGCAGATGAACTCCCCACAACTGATCATTTTCTGCTTTCATTCAATGTTAAACTTGCTCTTTCTATTACAAAGCTTCCCCATCTTATGTCTTTCCATAATATTAAGAATATTAACTTGGATTTTCTTTCCTCTAGTACTGATTTCCTTATGGACATTCATAATTTATCCACTCCTGAAGAACTGGTTTTTCACTATAATACTGTCTCTGTTATATTGTTAACTCCCTGGTTCACACCTAAGCTTCAGCTTTTGAAAGCCAAAGGCTGGCAACTTGAATGGTTGTATAACAAAACAGGACTTTTTGTTCATAAAGAGATGTAAAAAAATCATATACAATATTACTATTATACAGTAATCCCCGCTATATCGCGGTTCAGCTATCGTGCCCCCAATAGATCACAGATTTATCATTATTATTATTATTATTACTAGGGGGCTCTGCCCCCTGCTCGCTTTGCTCGCCCACCCCCGGGTCCTCTAAGTGAGAATTTGATTTTTTCCAATTTAAAATATTATAAAACGTCAGTTACCCACTGACTTAAAAGAGGAGAGTTAGGATTCTTCCAGTTTAAGCAAAATAAGTCTGCGTGCCAATAGTGTAGTGAAGGCAATCACAGTTTGTTTGTCCTTCTTCACTTTAAGCCCATCTGGAAGAACACTAAACACAGCTGTTAGTAGAGGAATTGTGACACCAAGGCTGTCTGAAAGGCACTTAAAAATTTTTGTCCAGAATAATGTTAGTTTGGTGCAGGCCCAAAACATGTGACCCAGTAAGGCTGGAGCTTGATTGTAGCATTCACAGTTTGGATCTTGCCCTGGAAACATTTTGGACAATTTCAAGTGAGACAGATGTGCTCGATATATAATTTTGAGTTGAATAATTGTATGCTTTGCACACATGGAGCGTGAAAGAATTCTCTGCATTACTACCTTCCACTCCTTTTCTGATATGTTGAGTGAGAGATCCTTTTCCCATTGTCCTTTTGGATCTTTGAAAGGGAGGGACTGTAAAATATTTTTATATATTGCAGAAATACTGTCTGAGTCCTCGAGACTGAGCAATATTTTTTCCAGCATAAGGAAGGTGGGAGATGGGTAAAATCGTGCAGGTTCTGTTTGACAAACTTTCTAATTTGAAGATAGTGAAAAGAAATGTGTTGCTGGAAAATTACATTTGGAATGTAATTGTTCATAGGATGCAAAGTCATCTATATAAAGATCTCTAAGCAATTTTATCCCAAATGTTTTCCAGATAATAAAAACTGCATATATTTGCAAGGGTTGAAAAAGGTGGTTCTCATGCAGAGGTGCCACCGATAAAAGATTCTCCATCTTAAAATGGTACCATGTTCTAATTTAAAGTAGTTTGATCAAACGTTGTTAATACACACTGAAGTTTGTGGATTGGTATACAGTAGTTTGATCCATGCACAAATATTGGGCGAAATCCAAATTTCTCCAATGCAGTGAAAAAGTAGTTCCATTCAATCATAACAAATGCTTTTTCTGCATCCAACGATAATAATATCTCCGGGGTGTTTGACTTTGCAGGTGAATATATTACATTAAATAGGCATTGGAGATTGGAAGCTAAGTGTCAGCCTTTAATAAATCCAGTTTGATCTTGTGATATTACCGAAGGCAGCACTTTCTCCATCCTTCTAGCTAGGACTTTGGAGAGTATCTTAACATCATTATTCAGAAGAGAAATTGGTCTGTATGATGCACATTGTAATAAGTCCTTGTTTTGTTTAGGAAAGACGGTGATTAATGCTTGGCGAAAAGTTTGAGGTAGAATTTGATTGTCTCTAGCTTCTGTAAATGTTGCTAATAAGAGGGGTCTAGCTGAGTGGAGAATTTCTTATAAAATTCGACAGGGTAGCCATCTGGGCCTGCTGCTTTTCTGCTCTGAAGTGACTTTATAGCATCTAGTAATATTGATAGTGCCAGAGGTTTATCCAATTCCTCTGCAATAAAATTATCTATTTGTGGTATCTGTAATGTATCCAGAAATGCATTAGATTATGTGTTGTCTTATTTGAACTCAATAGAATATAAGGATTTATAGTAGTCTCTAGATGTGTGCATTATATTTTTATGGTCAATGATTTTATCTCCATTCGTGTTGGTGATTGCTGGGATTGTATTGCGAACTTCTTGCTTGTGGATTTGTTGAGCTAAGAGCTTATTAGCTTTCTCGCCATGTTCATAGTAATGATGTCTTGATTTAAAAATGAGTTGTTCAGTTTCTTTGTTTGTTAAGAGGTTGAGCTCTGAATGCAGAACCTGTCTTTTCCTATTAAGTGCTTCACTTGGACACCTGGCATTTTCTTGATCTATTCTAGTAATTTCGCTGGTTAGCTGTGATACCTTCTTGGTTTCTAATTTATTTATGTGGGAAAGATATGAAATAATCTCTCTTCTTATGAAGGCCTTTAGAGTTTCCCAGAGTATTCCTGCAGAGACCTCTGAGAATGTATTTGTACTTTTGTAAAAACAATATTTGTCCTTTATTTCCTGCCCCGGGTGTGATTAAATCTCTTTCTGGTTAGACTTATAACGCTGCTCGCCTTGTGAAGGGGGGTTCTGAACGCACGCTAAAGAGATGAGATCGGTTCAGCTGCTGTCTTGCTGCTGCTGCTGGCCAGCTGTGTGTTCTGCTTGTTGCACTTTGCATCAATCACTTAAAAGCCTGTACAGCAGCTGTCCTTTTGCCACTTCACATCTCTGCTGCTAGCGTTCTGAAGGAGGAGGAGAAAGCAGGGAGGTTGGTGTGGAGGCTGAATGCATGCTAAGGAGAAGTGCTCGGATCATCTGCTGGCTTGCTGCAGCTGCTGCTGGCAAGCTACGTGTTCTGCTCGTCATTATTTAAAGAGCTGGGAGCACCTGAAGTTTGTCTGCCAAAAGCATTCCAACAACTGCTAGATTAGATGTCAGTGAACTTGTTTTAAATTGTTTGTAAGTAGGGCGTAACGTGCAAAAGTCACTGTCTCACAGGTTTTGTGTCCTAAGGTTGTAATGTCTAGTCTTGCATGTCGTCAAAGTGTCTCTCCAAGATGATCATGTCTCGATCACTTGCTCAACCCACTTGGAGGCACGCTATGCTCCTGACACTTCGCGTCTCTTCCGCTCACGTTGTGAAGGGGGAAGCTGAATGAACGCTAAGCAGAAGTGGACAGATCAGCTACTGGCTTTGTGCTGCTTCTGCCAAGATGCCTGTTCTGCTTGTCGCTCTGCACTTCGAACATTTAAAAGCCTGTACAGCGGCTGTCCTTCTGTCTCACTGCCTTGTCTTACATGACGTTAAAATGTCTCTCGTGGGATGTCAAATTGTCTTCTGAGAAGATCACGCCTCGTCTTCTTGGTCTCCCTGCCAAGATTTTTTTTTATAATAGAGAGATGTTACTCATATCCTTAGCCCGACATCCACATATCATATGTGTTTACAAAGTGTGTTTTAATAAGTGTACATGTGTTTAAATCGTGTGGAAGGGGTATTTTAAGGCTTAAACTATAAAAAAATGTTTATTTATATGGTCTTTCTATATCGCGGATTTTCACCTATCGCTGATGGGTCTGGAACGTAACTTCCATGATAGGAGGGGGATCACTGTACAGTGATCCCTCGCTATATCGTGCTTCGCCTTTCGCGGCTTCACTCTATCGCGGATTTTATATGTAAGCATATTTAAATATATATCGCGGATTTTTTGCTGGTTCGCGGATTTCTGCGGACAATGGGTCTTTTAATTTCTGGTACATGCTTCCTCAGTTGGTTTGCCCAGTTGATTTCATACAAGGGACGCTATTGGCAGATGGCTGAGAAGAAACCCAACTTACTTTTCTCTCTCTCTCTCTTGCGCTGAATTTCTCTGATCCTGACGTAGGGGGATTGAGCAGGGGGGCTGTTTGCACACCTAGACGATACGGACGCTCGTCTAAAAATGCTGAAAGATTATCTTCACGTTGCTACCTTCTGTGCAGCTGCTTCCTGAAGCGACATGCTGCACGGTGCTTCGCATACTTAAAAGCTCGAAGGGCACGTATTGATTTTTGCTTGTTTGTTTTTCTCTGTCTCTCTCTCTCTTTGTCTGCTCCTGACAGAGGGGGTGTGAGCTGCCGCCTTCAACAGCTTTGTGCTGCAGTGCTTCGCATACTTAAAAGCCAAACAGCCCTATTGATTTGTTTGCTTTCCTCTGTCTTTCTGACATTCTGTGCTCCTGACGCGCACTCCTTTGAAGAGGAAGATATGTTTGCATTCTTTTAATTGTGAGACGGAACTGTCATCTCTGTCTTGTCATGGAGCACAGTTTAAACTTTTGAAAAAGAGACAAATGTTTGTTTGCAGTGTTTGAATAACGTTCCTGTCTCTCTACAACCTCCTGTGTTTCTGCGCAAATCTGTGACCCAAGCATGACAATATAAAAATAACCAT